>NC_060283.1:56567461-56581095 GCF_021613505.1 Equus quagga | reverse complement strand
CGCACTCTGCTTCCGCGGCCCAGGGTCTCGCTGGTTCGAATCCTGGGTGAGGACATGGCTACCGCTCTTCAAGCCACACTGAGGCAGCATCTCATATGCCACCACTATTAGGACCCACAACTAAAATACACAACTATGTACCGGGGGGCTTTGGGAGAAAAAGGAAAAATAAAATCGTTAAAAAAAAAAAGTAATAATCGTAATTTGGCAAAATCATCAGTGGTTAAGAACTAAAACAAGTCTGGGGAATTTTTAAAATTGAAAAACATGGAAGCAATGAAATTCAACCATAAAATATTAGCAGGACATAGAGCTGGAAAAGTAGATCTAAGGTGGATTGTGGAGGACTTTGAAGACCACCTTAAAGAAAGTTGGGTCCTACGATGATCCAGTGCAGGAATTAGAGGAAGGGAGTGACAAGGCTAACATAATAATTTTGGGAACAATGAACTTACAACTTGCAGAATATCTTTGCAGGAAAAGAGAGACAGTCTGCAAAACCAATAGAGGGAATGAGGCATGAGGCAGACAGACCCAAGAAAAGAACACTGAGAGCAAGAATGAGAAGGAGGGGTGAAATATTTTGCAGGTAAGTAATTGGATGTGGAGTAGGATAGCGAGAAGGCAAGAGAGAATAAATAAAGATATTGTTAACGTTTCTATGTTGATTAGCTGGGAGAATGGTAATCCCATAAAAAGAGACAGAGAGAAATTAGAAGCATGGATCAAATAATTCTAAAGGGTGTTACATAAATTGTTCAAGGAATCCAATGCCCTAGCTGAAAAGATTAAAAAACTTAAAGACTTGAAAACCTCAAGGTACCATTGACATTGGATTTTTTCCACTTTAAAATCCAATCCTAGTATGCATCTTAATTACTGTTATTCTGTGAAAACCAGTAATGACTAAATCCATGTCTTATTTCTATCAAATTGCTTAAACCTCAGCAAATAGATACTTAAATTCTTGGTTCACCAGTGAACAGTGAATGGTAGGTATTTTATTGTCTTTCTATTTTTAATCCAGGCATAATTTGTGGTGAATAAGGACATTAGAATCAATGAACCATAATGCTTAGCAGATTTATGACACTTGAGTTTTTATTCCCCTCACTTGTTTCTAGGTTTACTATCCTGGTCAGAAGAGCAAAATGAAGATAAAGACAAGGAAGAGGGAGGGATCCTTCGCTACATGTAGGTCAATTTTTAACAAATCGAGTCAAATTAGCATCAATACAACTTAACCACAAACACAGAAAGAGCAGTAGTAAATTACAAAGATCAGCAATTTGGTTTTATACACTCAAAGAACTGAATGTGAAAGACAGGAATATTATTTCCCTCCTGCACTGCCCAGCCCAGAGTGCTCTCAGGATAGGGCAGAGGGGTCCAGCATACACAATTCACAGCCAAAGGTGAGGATTCTTATTCCTACTCTCCTACTCACCGGCTGCGTTGTACACACTCTCTGAGCCTCAATTCCCTCAATGCAGATCACAATAAAAGTCTCTATATCCTAGGATCCTTGTGAAGATTAAATCAGATAAACTAGGTAAAGCAGGTCTTCCATATTAGTGCTATGATGACTAATGGTAAAATTATTCATAGTATTGCTTAACAATCCAGATAAAAATGGCCTGTACCAGTAGTTACTATAGTTTCTGGATAAACTTTGGGAAATGGAAACTATAAGACAAAGAGACATTTGTAGAACCAAAAAATGATACTAAGAGGAAACCATTCACAATATTTTCTTCATATTAACAGACAGCAGCTTTTGAATCTTTACCTTTTAGGCAGTATCTTGAGTCTTGAGTCATCAAATTGACTCACTTATCTTGCAAACTTTTGAGCCTACTTTTAGAAATACATCACCCAGGTGCCGGCTCCATGGTCAAGTGGTTAAGTTAGTGTGCTCTGCTCCAGCAGCCCAGGGTTCACCAGTTCTGATCCTGGGCATGGACCTACACACTGCTATCAAGACATGCTGTGGTGGCATCCCACATAGAAGAAATAGAATGACCTACAACTAAGATACACAAATATGTGCTGGGGCTTTGGGGAGAGAAAAAAAAAAGAGGAAGATTGGCAACAGATGTTAGCTCAGGGCCAAACAAAAAGAAAAGAAAAAGAAATACATCATCCATCACCAAATAAGATATCTATAAAATTCTAGAAAGAAATCTCAGTTTTGCTTTTCCCAAAGTGAGTAAATATGCTAGCTTGAACCACACCAGACATTCTACGCATCCTGACTCCAACCAACGGTGTGCTTTCAAAGGTATTCTTCCAAAGTTCTTTCAAATCTTGAGCCACAAAATTCTCTCTCTTCTCCGAGTGACTTCCTGTCTCTGCCAACTCATTTCTAGGGAACTATTTCTAAGCCAATCTTCTACATTTATTTATTTATTTATTTTTAAAACTTGACCAATTAATCTCAAGACTTTGAGATTTCTATTGCCTACCACTGGATTATAAAGAAAACAACATGAAAGCTCTGAGGTAAATTTCTAACACCTGCCTTAGCCAGATCAAATGAGCCATGGGAGAATAGCTAGAAAAAGACATATTTCTATCACACTACAGAGAGATGTTAATCAATTAAAATTTTCTCGCATGTTACTATACCCTCCAAAATATGTGTTAAAATTTGGCATGCATTCTAAGGCCATTCCCTTTTGAGTCCAACTGATATTCTACATATATTTTTTTTTCCTTTTGAGACTGAATTCTTTAACCAAACTTCACATTTAATTATTTCAGTAAGGTAGAAGTCTGGAACATCTTTTCACTAATTATCTTTTTGCCTACTTCTCATAAGTCCTTATTTAATGCTTAATTTGCATATTGCCCAGTTGCTGTTCTCTAATATACGCTATCTCAATATTGGCTATGTGATTGAATTAACTTCAATAGGTACATATTAAATTAACAACCACAGAGAAATCTATTGCTTTCAACTCCATAAATAAATCACACCATAGACATCGACATATATAGTTCTTTGGGCTCAACATTAAAAATAAAAGGATTTATGAAGCATGAAATCCCTTTAAACATCTAAGTCAAAGTCATTCCTACTACCTGGAGTTAGCTATAAAGCAGAATTTGAAACTTTGTAGCAGACATGGAAAATCTAAAGTACCTCCTTTTAGAGCACAGGAATGGAGAACTGGGCACTAAAATCATTCATTTCTGTATCCAAATACATGTTTATTGGACATCTACAAAGCTCTAGGCACAAATAATAAGATAGAATCTGTATGATCAAGGATGGTAAAAAGGAAATTAAAATCTGGAATAATGTTCTGTCACAGTGGGTGAGGATGAGGAGTTCATAAGACGTACCTTGGAGGATCAAGGGAGGCTGCCTGGAGGAGGTCATGACTAAGCTAAGTATAAATTAATCAGACAAAATAATTGGGGGAGAGTGTTCCAAACAATGAGAGCAGTGGATACATGAGCCTGGAGGTAAAAGATACTATAGAAATACCACGTGAAGTTCAGAAAAGCCTCTTATAGGATAGTAACAATACCTGATGGATTAAAGTGGTAAAATACATAAATATTGCTCTTAAAATAAGCATGAAAGAGGGGCCGGCTGGGTGGCACAGCGGTTAAGTGTGCACATTCCGCTTCGGTGGCCCAGGGTTCACTGGTTCGGATCCCGGGTGCAGACATGGCACCACTCGTCAAGCCATGCTGTGGTAGGCGTCCCACATATAAAGTAGAGGAAGATGGGCATGGATGTCAGCTCAGGGCCAGTCTCCCTCAGCAAAAAAAGGAGGATTGACAGCAGTTAGCTCAGGGCTGATCTTCCTCAAAATAAATAAATAAATAAATAAGCATGAAAGAAAGTTTTGAGGGTTATTGAGCCAACTTTTATTTTATATATATTTTTATTTTTTGTCATATGTTAAAGATAACCTAAAAATTACATATTAGGATGGAAAAGAAGTAATGCTATAATACTGACCTGTCTCTGAAAAGAAAAAAATAAAAGAAAAATGTCAACTTAATTTAAGCCTGTTCAAGCATTATAAAGTGATTCATGTTCTAAAATGAATGAACCAAAATTGTTGCCTAACCAACATGCCATAGAGAATATTACCTGACTGTGTTGTGATAAAAGTGTTTGGAGGTATTTAGAAGATTGTAAATCCCAGAATATTTCTAACTATTCTCTATTTTAGGAAAACTAACTTGAACATTTTGAAAATGAATACATAAAAAAGTTTTATCTGTTTCATTAATTATATCTGTAAAGCTTTTTACAAAATGCTTCTTCTCTATGAAATGCTAAATTTTTAAAATAATTCTAAATTAACAAATCTCAAATTAAAATTCACCTCAAAGTTCTAAAATATGACATAATGTTCAAGTATATCATTATTTTTTAGTTACGGTCTCCCTGCAGCGCCCAGAGTTCTGATAATGTGATTCCCAGCATACGTGCACCTAGGTGAAAAAGCCAAACCCCAAAAACCTACTAGAGACATTTGCAGTCTTTGTACATTATCTTGAAAACTTTGGCTTGACACTGCCAAAAGCCATCAGGTTTAACCTGAATTTTTAAAAAAAAAAATCCTAAATTCAAAAAAAGCAGTCAAATAAATTCATTATTAGAGCACTGATTGGCTCCTGGCTTCAAGTTTGTGACTTAGAAACATCAATATGCCGGGCTTCATATCAGGCTCAGTATCCCCAGTTTCTCTGGATTGACTGGCAAAGCAAAAACTATCTTGTGATAGTTAAGTCTCCAGGCTTGCCTATCTTGCCAATTTAAAAGAGAAAAGAACAATACCATTGGCAACGTATTCATTGAAATAATACTGCATTCCACCAATTCTAATCTGCATATCTCTTCACGTTGTAATTTTGCAGAGACTGGGATGCATACTAAAGCTGATGATAGGAAAGCACCGTCATAATTTAATTAGCGGAATTTTTCTTTATTACCTAAAATAATAATTTGACTTAAAGCAAATGGGTTCAGACTTGCTGAAATATAGTTATATTACTCCAACTGCTAATACTCATAATGTTAATGGGAATAAGTAGTAAGTAGGTAACATTTATAGATTTCAATGTTCCAGACCCTGTTTGATTATATTATTTGTATTAAATAATTTAATCCTTAAAAACTTCAATGAAGAGAGAAGTTAATAAAGGTATGGTTGAACTGGCAATAAATCTATTTAACTACTTCGGCTGGAATTCAGATGCCTTTTTCTGTTTGCAAAAGAAAAAAATCTTTCAAATTCAATCAGGACCATATACTATATTAATTCAATCTGCACCATATACTATTCTGTCTTAAAATTATCCTAAACACCAAAGGAATATTAATCTATATATGTTCTTTAATTTTTACTCTATTGTTCATTAAAATATAATAAAATGACATTCTCTCAGTTCTTCTTATGGCGAACTACCTTCTAACATTTGTCTGAATATAATTACATATCAAAAGAAATACTCCAATATCAATCTTTTTATTCTTTTTGTTGTTATTGAGGAACAGTCACCCTGAGCTAACATCTGTTGCCAATTTTCCACTTTTTGCTTGAGGAAGATTCGCCCTGAGCTAACATCCAGGCCAATCTTCATCTGTCTTGGATGTGCTATGCTGCAACAGCATGGCATGATGGGTGTATATCCACGCCCAGGAGCTGAACCTGCGAACCCAGGCTCCCGAAGCACAGCGCACTGAACTCAACCTCTATGCCACAGGGCCGGCCCCGTTTTATTCTTTTTTTTAATCAATAGAATAACTTAACTACTTTTGAAAAATAATTTGAGTCATTCCACATACCTTCCTTCTAGAAATATTTTCCTACTTTGCAAATGATTTTACATTACTGGGCATAAACAGAAGCCTTGTTAAAATCAATACTCTTTATATTCATAATTGATACTTACCCAATCCTTAAGCACTGCGCAGTTCTAAACAAATAGATTTTATGTTTACATCTGTGATAATTTGAAGGGACTCAGATAAAGATATCAATAAGACATAATTACTAAAAATAGAACTTTGATCAATCTTATAGCTATCTGACATTAAAAATAGACAGTATTTCCAAGTTTTTTTTTTTAAATTTAAATATCATTACAAAAACTAAGTCAAAAGCATTGCTCAATCAAGAAAATTGGCATTATTCTTTAGCACAAAATATTTCACAACATGGTCATAATCAGAACTACTGGCAAAGGACCTTGTATTTATTGGATAGTCAGAAAATATTTGATGAATGAATAGATAAATGGATAAATAAATGAATGGCATACATAAACATATTTCATCTATCTTGTTTTCAAAAATTTCTCAAGTTAATATTTTTTGCTTGGAAGATAATCGCAGGTACTTTATTGAACTGTATTTTTGCAACTATGCAAATGAGAGTAGTACTAACTTTAATTGTATTTATTTATTTATTTATTTATTTTTCTTTCTGCTTTTTCTCCCCATCCCCCCAGTATATAGTTGTATATTTTAGTTGCAGGTCCTTCTAGTTGTGGCATGTGGGACGCTCCCTCAACATGGCCTGATGAGTGGTGCCACGTCCGAGCCCAGGATCTGAACCAGAGAAAGCCTGGGCTGCCATAGCAGAGTGCGTGAACTTAACCACTCGGCCATGGGACCGGCCCCCTAATTTATTTTTTAATCAGCATTATTTTGTTCCACCAGTCTCTAAGAAGTTCTTTGAAATTTATAAAATGCAAATTATGGTATATTAAAAGTTATGCTAAAATGAGCACCTTGAGTTTGAGTGTCATTTATTTTTGATCCCCCACCACATGGGGAAGATTTATTTATTCATTGAAGCAATAACTCATTGGGCAAATGTGTTCTGATTTCCATTATGTTAGGCTCTGAGGAGACAAAGATGAGTAAAATGTGTTTTTCATCCTTGAGGAGCTCAAAGAAGGTGTTTAATACAGGTTTGTCGTATGAGTGAATGAATGAACGTGAAAATTTAGAAAGCACTGCACATTCAATCATTGTATTCACAAATATACAGAAGTGAAAAAGCAGTGACTACATAAATTTTAACAGTTCACAACACTGTACTCTATTCATGAAACCACATATCTTAAAATGACTGACAGGCTTACAGACTGTTGGCTAAATTGGATTAATTTTGTAGGAGTATATTTAGTGCCATCTACAAGATTAGAATTTTCATGGGGGGAGGAAGTGCACATTACTTCAAAGTTGTCAAGAATGTGAATAGAATCATTTCCTACAAGAAAATTAGGAAACTGACAGCATTCAAAGATCTGTATTTGTCCCCAGAATACATCTATTCAGGCATTCAGTCACAGGCATGTAAATCAGCAGCTGCTCCCATTACTCAGAGAACAAGCTGCATGTTTTTCCATGCTTCATGCTTTAAGACATGCCATTTGTCTTAGCCCTTGGTGACAGACCTCATAATATTAGGTCTATATTGACCAGGGATATTTGAAACACATAGAGGAGAAAGTCACATGAAGATAGAAGCAGAGATTGGAGTTATGCAGGCATCAGCCAGGGAACACCTAGGGTACCAGATGCTGGAAGTGGCAAAAAAGAATTTTCCTCTAGAGCCTTCACAGGGAGGAACACCTTGACTTTGGCCTTCTGGCCCCCAGAACACTGAGAGAATAAATTTCTGTTGTTTTAAGCCACCAAATTTGTGAAACTTTGTTACAATAACCACAGGAAACTATACAGCTGCCAAATTAAAACCATTTTCAAAACAGTCTATTTTCATTGAAATAAGGGAGTTGAGAGTTGGTAGCGAGAGTCGTCTTATATGAGATTGCTGGGTTGTGTGTGGGATTAGAATTAAATCTGAAGATGAAGCAATGACTGGAGCTCATCATTCCTTCCAACCTACCCTCCTCCCCTTTGCTTCCTGTCCCAGTGAGTGGTTTCATCATGTGAATAATAGCCCAGAGCTGAAACGTGGGAGTTTTACTGCGATACTTTCCCATCTTTGACTCTTTGAAACCCTGTTGCTCCAAAACGTTTTTGAAATCCTTACCCTCCCATCCACTCCTACTCCTGCTAGCCTTCTTTAGACATATAACATCTCTGCCTATTGAAATATTCTCCCTTTTCCTCTGGCCATATCCACTTTATAATTCGCCCATCTCTCAAATACCAGAATAATCATTCTATTGTATCTGTTCACTCCCTTTTTAAAATCCTTACTCAATTCTCCTTGCCTACAGGATAAATGTTACCTGCCTTGGAGTGCTTTTCAAGATGTAATCCTTTTATAACTTTCTGGACTCTTTTTTGAACCTGCCAGCACAGAATTGACCTGGGAAAGGGTGAATGCTTCCCTTCTGGGCTCATCGAGCATCCTGAGACTTCTGTTACAGTATTTATCACATTGCTATATAACCCTGTGCCTCCTCTACGACACTTCTCTCCCTTGAGAACAGGAATTCAGTATTATTTACCTTTTAATCCTCAGAAACTAGTCCTGCAGCAGGAGTCTCAAATCTAACTAGGATTCCATTGGTCTGAGAATATGCACGAAAAGAAGGATGTTATTATTATTATTATTATTAACTTTCCAGGAGAAGATTGGGTATCTTTGAGAATGGCTAAGGAATATAGTGACGATTAGTCCAGTCCTAGGCATATAGACTTGGAAACGAGCTTGATGGATGAAGTAGAAGGATCTAACATAAGACACTCTAATTTTAAGACCTAGGCAAGTGTACTGGGGGTTGAATTGTGTCCCCCCCCAAAATTCACGCCCACAGAAACCTGTGAATGCATCATTTGAAAATAGAGTTTTTGCAGATGTAATCAAGTTAAGATGAGTCATACTGGATTAGAGTGAGCCCTAAATCCAATATGATTGTCTTCCTTAAAACAAGAGGGAAATCTGGACACAGAGACACAGAGAAGAAGTCCACATAAAGACAGAGGCATAGATTAGAGTGACATTTCTATAAGCCAAGGACTGCCAAGCATGGCCAGCAACCACCAGAAGCTAGAAGAGGCAAAGAAGGATTCTTCCCCAGAGCCTTTGAAGGGGCCATGACCTACTGACACCTTGATTTCAGACTTCTAGCCTCCAGAACCATGAGAGAATACATTTCTGTTGTTTCAAAACACCAAATTTGTGGTACTTTGTTACAGTGGCCCTAAGAAATGAATACGGTAACTAAACATGAGACTGAGTGTGGGGAATAAAATTTTCCTTATTTCTGTCTGGAATACAATTGGGTTTAATGCTTACGGATGACAGGATTTGTAACCATGGGAACACTGGAGAAAAAAGCTCTCTTGACCCAGACTCGGCACTGTCGCTGTGGATGTCAGCCAAAATAGCAGTTGTGAGATGCTATTCTCAAGCGGCTTCAAGAAGAGTCAGCATTGCAAGGGAGGGTCAGAGGGAAAGATTATACAATAATGTTAACATACACAGAATGTGTGACACATCTCTGGGGTCTCTCCAAAATAAATAGTAAGGTTTTTGAGGAAAGCTGTACATCCTAATTAAGCAGATCATGGTAAGAACCAAGAATTCATCGTTGTTGACAGCACTATGTAATACTCTCAGTCTAGTAAAAGTCAGGTTTTGTACATTGCAAACATACAATAAATGTTTGTTGATTTATTTGTTTCATCATTCACATGATGAAAAATAACAAGAAATAGTTTCCGGTGCAAAAGGAAGAAATTATTTTTAAAGGAAAATTCTCATTTTACGAAAAGAATGCTATTAATTAATTCAATAAATATTTTCTGAGAAGCTACTGCACACTACATGTCAACAAAAGGAAAAGAAATTATGAAATACAGAAATAAAGCAAACATCTTCTTTTGCCAAAGGGTTCACTGTCTAGTTGGTGAGGCAGACATGAAAGCAAATAATGTTGATCAAATTTGACAAGAGATACATATTAAGTGCATTGGAAATAGAGAAGATAGTCTGTAAGTGTTGAAGATGACTTCTCAGAGGTGATATGTGAACTTGTCTGAAAATTTGGAAAGGAGGAGTTTCTGAAATTTAGAAATTTAGAAGGCATGAGTTTTCTATGACAAGGGCATTACAGAGTTTGCCTCAGCCTAGAAATATGAGAGACCAAAGCATATTGAGGGACTACTACAAAATGACATTATTTTGGCATAATATTTGTAATATTATTATTATGAATAATAATATTTTGGTGGTACTAAGGTTTAGGGCTCATAAAAGAGAGGAGCGGAATGTGAAATATCTTCCATGTCGTCCTTGGATTTCTGCTTTCTTATCTCAACAGAAGTACATGTGAGAGGCTGGATTACAGGCAGAGGGAAATTTGAAAAACTATTTCATTATATCAGGGCAAAAACGTTAAAGACTCGAAGTAAAGTTATTTGTTCCTCATTCATAATTGAAATTTTTTCATCATTTCAAGATTTTCATGTAACAAACAATTATATGTATAAGTGGATCTGTAGTCCTTTCTCATCTACTGTCCTTATTAAATTCTAAGTGAAAACACCAGGCAGGCTTCGTTTAATATTATGGGTGAGGGAATTAATGCATTATGTCTGTGATGAAAAACTTCTCAAATAAAACAGAATAGAAAATGAGTAAAAGCTTGCTCTTCCATGTTTCCATATCTCAAAATAGTGTAAGCTTTATTGAGAACCCAGGTAGGCAGTTGTACACAACTGACGATTGAGGCCCTAGGAGAAGTGATATCAACAGATGTAAGATGCCTAGGCCCAGGGCCTTTGATCTAGGAACGAAGATCACGCAACTGGTTCAGGCAACAGCAAGAAAGAAGCTTGATCCTGAGGATAAGAATTGCTGAATCTAAAGTCCTTGACATATTTCTCTCCATGGAGATGAATTAGTCTTTAAGCAGTTTTGGCCATTCGAAACAGACAGTTGTTAGGAATGAAATGATTGTTTAAAAATAGGAAGAATCAAGGAGGCTTCATGGAGGAGGCATTATTTCACCTGGGCAATAGATTCATTATCCCCAATTTGCAGAAATAAATTCATTAGGACAAGGAAAGTTACTCACATTGCGTCATTAAACACATAATTCAATCCCAAGTTATGATTCTCCCTATCAACAGGCTGCTAAATTCTTTACTGAGAATTCACAAGGAAAATAAAAAAGATCTAATCCAGCCTTTTGTTAAGGACAACATTAGAATAGATAGAATTCATGGCTCTAATTCTAAAGCTTTTGACCCCACCAGATCAAGACAAACGTAGATGCTTTGTTTTTTAACAATACATTTGTGTAGATAGTATATATTTTTATATAATAAAAACGATTTTGCTTTCCTGAGAGATGAAGCATAAATGGTGACAGAAGGGCAAAGAAATCTTTTCAAAAACAAATACATTCAATAATAGCAACTAGGGCATTTAGAAACTGAATAAGTAAACTTGCTTTTATATAAATCATTATTATTTTTGAAGTTCACACCCATGTAAAATCTCCTTTTGTAAAACTAGGTTTTCATCATCTCCCACAAGCAAACTATAATCCCAAGGAAATATTTAAAACCATCAAAATGGTTCCTTACAGCAAAATACTGAGTACATACCCATTGATTCCTGCTACACTGATTTTAACAGGTTTGGGCTTTCATGTAACACATCTTAAAACCATTATTACAGTGGCACCCACTAGTGCAGCTCACATTTTAAGTACAAATCCATTGCAAACTCTACTTTAACCTGCTTGAAATGCAGTTCAAAACAACTTGCTCTAAAATAAAACCATTCATCTAAACGCCCATCTTCAACAGACATAGGCTATGCAAAAACGACTTAAAGTGAATTTGACAATTAAATCTGTGTTATTCAAGATGCAACATAATCTGCATACAGATGTCATGAACAATGAGAAGACGTATATTTTACGCTATTGTGAACGGAGGGTCAATGGCAAATATCTAAACATTTGTTATCTTTAGAGTATGATTCCATTGATCAAATGTTGGCATTGTTATTTGAAAAGCATTTGGTCCACTGAATTAGAAGCTCTCAACCAAACGTTTTCTCTACTCCTTACACCTGCTCTCCCACCCCAGAGAATCTGGAGTATGAATATTACGGTGAAGGTCACAGAAGTTACCTGAGGAAATGTAACACAGGGCTCAAGGGTCACAGACAAGACATCCTATCTTTATTTTTTATTATTTTTCTGATTATAATCAATCTATGATTATTGTAACATTTAAAAACAAGCACACAGATGTGAAGATAATATTTTCGTTATAATAAATATCAAAAATCATCTATTTTATCTCTCAAACTCAGGCATAAATTATACTGACTTTTTTATTTCCATGTCCTTGCTTAGTGAGAATGCCTTCCCTCTTCACCTGAAGAATTTACTCTCATCCATTTTTATTTCTAGACTTTACTCAAAACCTCCTTTTTTTCATGACAGTTTACATTCATTGTGTAGCTCCTTTAAACATTTTTAACATATTTTTATTACGTGTTACTAATAAAAATTACAATCCTCGTGGCCCTGTGGACAGCAGGGCAGAACGTTGCCCAGTCTTTTATCATCCTCTCACCTTCCAGTGCTCTATCAGACAATGCTCTGCTGTTATTCACAGGGTTTTCTTTCTTGTTCTTTTTTTTTAAGATTTTATTTTTCCTTTTTCTCCCAAAGCCCCCTGGTACATAGCTGTGCATTTTTAGCTGTGGGTCCTAATAGTTGTGGCATGTGAGATGCCGCCTCAGCATGGCCTGAGGAGTGGTGCCATGTCTGCGCCCAGGATTCCAACTGGCGAAACCCTGGGCCACCAAAGCAGACCTTGAACTTAACCAATCGGCCACAGGGCCGGCCCCATCATAGGGTTTTCACGGCTACTTTTTTCAGCAGTGAGTGGCCAGTTCCTTCTTCCTAGTCTGTCTTAGTCTGGAAGCTCCATTGAAACCTGTCCACCATGGGTGACCCTGCTGGTATTTGAAATCCCAGTGGCATAGCTTTCAGTATCTCAGCAACACGCAGCCACCACAGTGTGACAATCGACAGATGGGTGGTGTGGTTCTCTGACCAGGACACAAACCCTGAGCCACGGCAGTGAGAACACCAAATTTTAACCACTAGACCACTAGATATAAATGTAGACATATCATATATATATATATATATAAAATTTCATTTAATCAGATTAAAAAACTTATCTCAGTAGTTAAGTAATTTACCGAAAGTCACACAGCTTGTAAGCGTTTATTTCTCCATTTTCTCCCTCATGAAACTGTGGGCTCCCAGAAGTCAGAGATAGTGTCTGAATTGTTTTAATCCTTAGTGGGCTCTCAATAGATGTCTGTTAAATAATACATGCTCTATATATGAAAAATAGGAACCTATACTGTTTAGAAAAATCAACTTACCCGAGAATTTTTTTTATGTATTTTAGATTTTAAGTGGTAAAATGAATAAAGGAATCCTCAACTGAATTGGAGTTAGGAAAGCCTGTAGGGCTACTGTCATGCTGTAGCATCCGCTGTCAATTACTCCAAAGAGGAAGAGACTTAAAACTGCCTCTCTCACAGGAAGTAGGACTACTTTACAACTGAAGGATGATTTCGCTCCCCCCCAGCAACAGCTCAGCCAATGAGAAACGCCACAGCTCAGCCAATGAGAAATGC
>NC_060283.1:56370219-56567451 GCF_021613505.1 Equus quagga | reverse complement strand
ACAGCTCAGCCAATGAGAAACGCCACAGCTCAGCCAATGAGAAATGCCACAGCTCAGCCAATGAGAAACACTGCAGCTCTGCCAATGAGAAACACCACAGCTCAGCCAATGAGAAACATCGCAGCTCAGACAATGAGAAACACCTCAGCTCAGCTAATGAGAAACACCTCAGCTCAGCCAAGGAGAAGCTGTTGCCACCCTGAACTACTGCTCTCTTCCAATGCACTTCCCTTTAGAACAGCCCCTCCCTCTCCTCCCTTCACTCTATAAAAGCAGCCCCCCTCCTTTATTTGCTGGATTTGCCTATGGTTTGCCATAGTGTGCAAATCCTGAATTGCAATTCTTTTGGCTATTCCTTAATAAACTTGTTTTGAGGGTAAAATAACTGGCAAATTTGCTTTTTACGTTGACAAAATATATGATCTTTTAGATTCCTCATAGAAATAAGCATTTATTATTTACTTTCCTTTGTTGAGGTTACAGAACGTGTACTTAAATGACGTAAGTGTGATAATTTTTCCAATCACTTCTGAAGCTTCGAAAATGTTCTCAATATTTTAGGCTTCTATGGACATATCCTTAATATTTCTTAATTAGTCAAAAAACACAGTTACCCATTTCAAAATTAATCCTTTATTTCTTATAATGTATGATAAATCTGAATGATATTTCTAAAGGAAACTTCCTTCCTGACTGCTCAGTAATAGTGACTAACACTTTCACAAACCGATTAATATGAGTCTTGTACAGTTTGAGCATTCAACGTATATTAATTCATTTAATTTTTAAAAGAACTTCGAGATGGGCACTATTATTATCACCATTTGACTAATGATGATAATGGTAAAATGACTAAATGGTGATAATGGTAAAGAAATTAACCCACGAAAAAGTAAGTAGTTTGTCCAAGGACACACAATGAGTAAGTTGCAAAGCCAAGATCAGAAAACAAGCAGCCCAGCTCTGGAGCTCTCATTTCTACCCCTGCTCTCTACTGCTTTGCACGCTCACCTCACACTGTCCCATCTGAATATGGAGACATAGGTTTTTATCTCACTAAAAAAATCCCATATCTTCCAACTTTTCTTACTGTTTTGAAGTACGCAATGAACAGTTAACTTAATTCTTAAACACATAATCAACAGAGAACTTAATGCTTAAACATGTAGCTAGCTTTTAAAACATCATGACTGAGGGGGGCTGGCCCCATGGCCAAGTGGTTAAGTTCACGCGCTCCACTGCAGGTGGCCCAGTGTTTCGTTGGTTCGAATCCTGGGCACGGACATGGCACTGCTCATCAAACCACGCTGAGGCAGCGTCCCACATGCCACAACTAGAAGGACCCACAACGAAGAATATACAACTGTGTACCGGGGGGCTTTGGGGAGAAAAGGGAAAAAAAATAAAAGCTTTAAAAAAAAAATAAAACATCATGACTGAAAGTTGAGTAAATAAATGACCACAATATTATTTTCTTCTGCACCCTTTATTGATATCTAGCTTGTGACTTCTAACTTGTTCTTCTCTTTAAATATTTGTCTTCCGCTTCCAATCCACCACCAAGAGAGATATTCTTCTAACGTGCAAATCTGTTTCTTGTCTTCAGTTTTCAATGACTGTCCATTACCCTTGGGATACATTCTGAACCTATACTAGGGATTTCAAGGCAAACAAGAAACGTCTTACAAAGTCAGAGGAATGACCAACTCCTACACAAATCTTCCACTCATAACTTTGTGCCTGGGAATTTTTCTTTCCCTGAATTGCCCTTAGCTCTATTCCTTTCCTAGAGTTCTTACTCAAGAGTCCCTCCATCATTTGGCAAGTGATAGTAAAGTTTTTCAAATTTCTTTGTAACTCTCTATCTTCCACACATAATTCAAAGCACCATGAATATTTCTCAATCCACCAACTCAAATGAGGGAAGTGTCCAAAGCCATCAATATTAAACTCAGTCCAGCTCTCTCCCTATCTCCACTCCCATGTCTAACATTTTCAACAGGAGGATGATCCCTCTCCCTTACAATAACCCTTTCATGTGACATTAATTGAGGCCCTTTTACCTTGATATCCCTGGCCTTGAATAGTTCTGGAATCAAGGTCACTGGCTGTGAATCTTTATGAATTCCACACATCTAATGACAACATGATCCATTTTTTAAATCGTCAACGGCCCTATACATTTTATACCCAAAAAGAGTATTCCCTAAATAAAAAGGAATATCCATGTTTAGATTCTTAAGTCCTAGAACCTCTGAACTAGTATTTCATCCTCTAACAACAACAACAACAATATTCTGCATAACCCCCAGAGGCATTAACTACTAGGAATAATGTATTAGAGAAAACACAATGTAAATGTCCACAGTTGTTAAACAGTTCTTTCCTGTCAACAATGGCTTGAGATTTTTTTTACCTTTTTTTCAATTTGTATGCCCCCCACTTGGTTTTCATCAAGTTCACATCGGGGAACCATCGGATAATCAGACAGAAACAGGTTTAGCATAGGAAGAGCTCAATAACCAGTGAAAAGCTGACTCAAATCAAAGTAAATTAACAACTAAAGAATTTAAAGAATAAAAAAGGAAGAAGCAGGAAGCAATTAGAGATAATCACTGTTAATTACAGAAAAATAAGTTCACATGAAAAACTCTTAGATTTGATGATTCTGGAACATATTCACATGTAGTGCTTTTGTTCTATTTAAATGTAGGAAGAATAATCTAGTAGCATATCCCACCAGTTTAAAAAATCTAGTAGCAAATATTAGTGAACATGGTTTCATTTTTGTTCACTAAATCAGATTTAATACACTTAAGTACAACGATTTTTCGCCTAATTTCAAAGTTGGAGGTGGGGTGGAAAAGCCTGTCGTTAATATGCAAGGTGAAAGTCTCCCAGAAAAACAGGGCCTGTGGTTTATATTTTCAACTAATAAGGTTTTTATATAGCATGTAACCCACGTGCTCTGACTTACAAAGAAATAAGGATTTGACATATTTTCCATATGGTTGGTGGCCAATGGAAAGGTCTCCATTGTATTTGGAAGGTGTCTGTGTGTGTGGCATAAAGCAGCTAGCACAGAATGGGTAGTTTCATGTTTTATAAATAATATTCATATACCTTTTTCACTATGGTCCATACCATTTATTTTTTAAGAATAAAAATAATATATTTCTGCAAGAAATTATTTAAAGATGCTGCACCCTCCAAGAAGATGCATTTTATTATGTGCATAGTACCTGTAAAACCACACATTATGTTCTCTACAATATTGAAAGAATGGTTTTAACCTTATATGTGCTCTTTTTTCCCAAAGTAAATAAAATTTCAAATACACTGGGTATTTAATTATTTTGGAGAATTTGGTGACATTAAAAAAAAATTGTAAAGAGCATGATCCCTCCTCATTGATGTTTTCTATGCATCTGGAGGTTTATAATAGTGAGAAGAATGACAACTATGAGCCAGTGTTTTTATAATGTCCAAAAACATGCTCAAAGGTAGATATTTTGCCCATTTTATAAATGATAAAAGGCTTAGGGAAGTGAAATATCTTATTTAAAGATATTATGCAAGGTAAGATGAATTTCTCCGACTCAGTTCTGAATGCAAAGGTCATGCTCTTTCTAACAAACAATGCTGTCACATAGATAAGTTAACATTTACCCTCTATCTACTGTGTCTCAGGCATTTTCAGGGAGATATTCATGAGGGTTCACACATCAGCCAAGACTCTTAGCACCTGGAAGCAACTACCACATATTATATAATAATTCTCAAATAACAGCTGCATGATGGTGCCTCCACTCTGGCCCACAGTGAATCCATCTTGAAAGAATTTGCCCAAGTTCGTGTTTTCCCTCTGGAGCTTTATTGTCAACTCTTACCACTGGATTCTAATGAATATGAGCAAAAAGACCCCTGAGAAAGTGAGGATGTCGTATAAAAAATTTTCTACTTTTGATTTCTTACATAAACTGACGAATCTCTCAATGTAGGAAAAGAAGATTATTGGCATTCTTCTGCATGGTTCATTAAAGAAGACAATAATATGGGAAATTAACATTGTACTTAGGCTGAGCCCAGACCCTTGAATGAAAAATATAAGTTACGGTTAAAAATTTATGGCTAAACTACAAGTTGCTATGAAGGATTTACCACCAACTCAGGGAGAGCAACAAGTGGCACCAGATATACCAAATGTATGAGAAAACCGGAAAAAAAATACAGTGTCTAGAAAGCCAGAGTCTCTACCTCCAAATATGGAATTTTATGTGGTGAACATCTCTCTCATCTTTGGGTTTACCCTAAGATAAAGTGTGCACGGGTCTAAGCAGCTATACTGTTCCTATTGTGGATCTCCTGGAGTGCTCCATTTTCTAATATCATTTGGCGTTGGGACATCTTAACAACATCAAAACATTGGGTCACTTACCAAATGTGACCTAAGGATTCTGTAGTGAGAAAATACTCTCTTTGAATGTATTGATAGTAAGCTAGTATACAAATACCTTAATGTTAGGGACCGAGGCCTTAAAGTCTAGTTCACTGTTTCTTAATTTCTGTTTGTTTGATTTATACACTCCTTTGAAAAGCTATTGAAAGCTATACACACTTAGATAATAGACATAGAGAAAGCATGTACTCGGTGAAATGTGCACGTAGTTTCACAGGGTTCATGGAACCCCTTGATTATGACTAGAGCTCCTAATTCCAGACCCTCTGATGTCTTTCAATGATTGGAGATTATCTATCTATCTATCTATCTATCTATACCTATAATTTCCCTGATTTTCAGTTGTTTCACAGCATTCTTAGGCAACAATTTAAGACTACTTAAAAGAGACAGGTAGCATACTCAAGGTGGGTAATTTAAGGATAGTTTAGTAAAGGAATTATTTACAAAGGCATGCATAGGGTTTAGTGGAAGCAGCGAGAATTACTTCAGGATGCAATGGTTAGTAACTATGGAGAGTCATTCTATAAAGCATGGAAGAGAAGAGGTAGTCATGGGAGTCTTGATGGGGCCTCACTCCACTTTGTTACTGTCATCCTATCTCCTGCTGCTGCCACCACTGGCACAGAGCAAACAGAAGCCAGAGGGCAAGAAGTCCAGTTGATGCAGTCCTTAGAGGTCAGCCTCCCCAGACACAGAGCAGCAACGAGGGTGGAGAATGGCTCTGGAGCAACAATGAAGAATATCAAGCACGGCAGTTCCCTTCACAAAAGTAATGCAATCCCTCTCAGAAAGGTCTTAGAAAAATCCTGGGCCTTTGATGAACGTATGTATGATGCCAGTGTTTTATACAGCCATCTTTAAACAAGAGCAATGACAAAAACTTCTAAATCCTACTGGAAATAACCCTTATTTTTCCATATTTGTTTCTTTATTCATAATCTGCCCTTCCCAAAAAGCATTTAGGGCTATTCATAAAATGCAAACATAAAATACAGCAAGATAACATAAAATGATAAATAGAAAAAAAAGTCAAAAGGGAGGTAAGAATAGAAAGATAACATGGGGTCAGGGATAAATCTTATTCTGAAGTCCAAAATAAGCTAGACATGGACCCCATATTTAATGCTAAATTGTTCTAGCAATCAATGCAAGGAAGATTACTTAATCACATATATAATTCATGAGGTAAATTTAAAACTGTGAAGAATCATCTCCTTGCACAGGAAAGCATAATTTCTGAGAACAGAAAGGTGTTTCTTACATGTGTCTTCATGAAGAAAATTCTGTTATCTAATAAATGAATATCATTGTCCACAGTATCCTTATTGTATTGATATATCTACAGAGCATGAGATATATGTTTCTTGTTTGAGGTTTAAGATTAATTGTTTTGTTTGGTTTTGTTGTTAAAGCAAAGGCGTTCTGATTATTCTGGGAGTAGAATGTCTTCAAAGTTCAGTCAAAAGTTGAACTAGTCAATAATCCTACACTTTGCCTTTTCCCTCTAAGAAAAAGATTACCTTCAATATGCCAGGACTAGCCTAGAACCCAGCACATAATGGAAATTAATAAATATTTGTTTATTAAATGAGTGAATGACTCTTGGGGATTATCAGCTTTTGTATTTGTTGAATTGATATTTCGTGACTCAGAGAATCTTAGGTCACTTTTTAATGAAAATATGTGTCGACTAAAGTTTTCTAATGTTTCCTTAAGATTTTCAATATAGTTTTCTTGCTAGTAAGCCAGGTTAATTTATCTACCTATAGGTGTATACTCTTCCCATTGTTTATATTCATGCAAATCATACCCAGAAGACTTTACCAAAATGTTCTCTCCATCTGTATTCTCAATATTCTGATAATTCAAATAGCTTCCCACAACAAAAACTAACAACAATATTTTTAAGTGCCACCAATTTCTTTTGACACCACTTTCTACCTCTATCTCTAGTTGTTATTTTGTTGATCTTTGTCTTCCATTTGTTATTTGTTTAGATTCATTCAACATGCAATTGATGTCACAGAAACAAAGTCTTCTTTCAAGCTTCCATTTTGTTGCCATTTTATTGTCTAGTCAAGGATTGTCCTATTACTTATGACTGTAAACTTAGATATTTCTTTCAGTTCATATTTCATACTATTAGATTTTCTGGTCTTCTGAAATCATGATGTATTTATGGATTTCTTGGATTGCATAGACTTCACATATTTTGTTTCCTAGATTACAGACCCAGTTTCAGAATTGGTTGCCATAATTACACAGCATTTTCTTAAATGTTTTAGTGAAGCAATGAAACTCTCATTCCCAAGAAATGTTTACTTTTCTAATCTCATCTTTTTATAATTTTGACATTGAAATAGGATGAGAGAAATCACTAGACCTTTGGAGTTCCTACTGAATAGTGATTTGACTTAATTGAATCTCCTTATCAGAGCAAAGTTTTTTTTTTTTCCAAAAGAAAAGTCAGAATTAGCAGAAACTTTACATTGATATTATCTATTTCAGTAAAATTTGCATGCTTGTTTATTTTGTCTGCATATATTTAATTAATAAATAGATAATGAAAGAATAATTACAGTGATTTTTATCATTCTAGAGCTTTTTATTGACCTGTCTGTGTATTAATTTTTTGATCAACTCTTTCATTAAAGTGATCTTTCACAGACTATTTTCTGTGCCTGAGTAATCTCCACCTGTCATTTGAAGGTTTTTGGCTGGTGCACTTTTAGGAGATAAATGTCTGAAAATATTGTCTCATGGGTGTGTGTGTAACCACGTGAATGATGCCTAGACTTTAATAAATAATTCCAATGGCATTCATAACTGACACTTTAAGTGGTATTATTTGAGGGAAGATCAAATGGGAATTCTGTTTGTTTTGTCGCAAAATTTTGTTATATAACTGAAATGATCACCTAAGAAAGAATTCCTTTTTCAAGATTAACAGCACAGTCTTCTGAAAGGTAAATTCTCCTGTCTGCACTAATATATTTTCACTATAGTGGAATTTATACAATTAGATGAGAGTTTTTAATAATTGCCCAATATTGATATTAGCAGGGCTATCTTGTTGGAGGAGTAGTAGTGCAGAGATATAGAAGTTTGAGTCCTTTTTATCTTTTTACATCATTTTTTTCATTCACACATAACTTAGGGCTTAGGAAATTTCACAGGAAAAATTTCTGCCATGGAATATCTGACCAGGCGGACAGAGAAAAGTGTGAAATTATGGAAACACTGTTTGATCTGGAGATTTCTAACTGGATATGGTCCATAATACAACTCAAGCATTCATACTCATCTGGTGAGTTATATTAATCTCTCAGCTTAAGTTCTAAACTTTGAAAGCCTTTTATTACTTAATTTTTTTAGTCCATTGTAGCTCATTTTGAAATGTGATCACTAATGTCTTTCCCAGTACTAAAATTCTGTGATTCATCATCTTCTTGGATTGGTTATTCCTTTTTTTTCTCTCTCTCACACATGTATGACACAATATTTCCAGACATTTATCTCCTAAAAATGCACGATCCAAGCGCTTCAAATGACAGGTGGGATTGCTCAAGTACAGAAAACAGTCTGTTAAAGATCAGTTTAATGAGAGTGTTTATGAGCTAATCCAAAACTAATAATTAGACAGGTCAATAAAAAAACTCTAAAATGATAAAAATCAATGCAATTGCTCTTTCATTCTCTATTTATCAATCAAATATATGCAAACATAAAATAAACAAGCATGCAAAACTTTCCTGAAATGGATAATATCAATGTACAGTTTCTGCTAATTTCAACTTTTCTTTTGAAAGAAAGAAAAAAAACTTCATTACTCTGATAAGGAGATTCAATTAAGTCAAATCATTCCACAGGTGTTGGAATATCCATGACACCTAAACTGGGAAGGAAACATAACTTCTTAACAATACGTAGGGAATAAAGATGTGTCTGTGATGATTTTTAGGGCAAAAATATAAAATATGCAACAAAATCAGATAAAAAAATTCTGGCTTTTTTTAGAGAAAGAATATCAATTATAACATCTGGAAAGTAATCAAACAGGTGACTTCCTTTATTGGATGATTAGCTTTCACTTCCCTTTCATCCCTAAAGTTCTAATTAGACAATTTTCCATTCTCTCTCTTCCCTTCTCCTCTCCCTTTGTCTCTCTCTCACACACACACATGCTCCATACCCAGGATATTTTAGGTATGAGCCAATTTAACTCTTTGTATTTCAAACTGTGTAATCAAACAGAAGTAGACACAGAATCTTTCATTCTTTTTCATGAACATGTTGTCTTAGCCCAAACGAAATGACTGCAAAAAGATTCTAAACAAAATATCTACAGATTATATTTGTGGCTCTTTTCTTCCACACTCCTTTCCCCACTTCTTGGTTCTATCTGGTTTTATTTACAAAATAGATTATAGTCCTTCAAAATAACTTTTTGCAAAGTATAATAAAAGTGAAAACTTTTCTGTAAATAACTTCATATTTACTATTACTGCCAGTAATAACATCTCCCTAATATACGACATCTCAAGAAAATCAATCATAATAACCAAGCAACACTAAGAAAGTCCTTTATTTAACCATGACTTACGTTCACACACAAATTCTAAGACAGAATTGGGCTCAAGTTTTTCCTTAGATCATCGTACTTCTTAGAATCCCCTGCCAAATTTCTTGTAAGTCATTTTGACATTCAAAAGGAGCTAGATCAAAAAGGTTCTATTTCTGTTTCCAAAACCATCTCTTCTTTTTCTGTCACTGACAGTCTAACAGCACCTATCTCTTCCTGCTCACCTCTATGTTCATGAGTTGGCCTCCATATCTGTGGATACATCAAGTGGCATATTCAACCACATAAAGAGAAAAAAGACTCAAGCCCTCAGACAGAGATTTACTGAGAAGCTGGCCTAACACCAGTGCTAGGGTCTTCACTCTGAAGAACGGGTTTCTAGTTAGAGTTCAATGTAACATGAAAACGGAAACGTGCATAACTGTCAAGGGACAGCAGTTTCCAAAGACTTTGGATTCAGGACAATGTAGGTTCAAATTGCTGTGTGATATTAAACAAATTATTAAGATTCCCTGAGCTATCTCCACTATAATAAAAGGCTACTGATTATTTCTTTAAAGAAATATTCTAAGGTCAACATGTAACACTAATGTAAGGACATAGTAGATACGTAATAAATGGCATCTAATGTTATCAGTATTAAAAGTAACAGTTTGAAAAAAGGGGAGGTCACCATACTGGCACATACTGACAACAGTAAATCCTTGAAGAATGAACAGAATTTATAGAGGAAAATGAGGAGGGCATTCCTACCAATTGGTGCACTTAGGAAATTCTAATTATCCGTTTCTAATATTACACCATGAGAAAGCACTTGAAAGGTGCTCTGACAGTCACTCAATTTACAGTCCACTACCTGAGTATCACCAAAGTATATTTTAAAGTATTATTCTTTGTTTAACAGCCAGGACATGAAATTAGAAAGTGCTTTCAGTCACATTACTTTGTGTGTGTCCATATTTATAGGGGATGTATAAAGAGAAGCAGAAAGTGTTGTCTAAAGAGAAATTGTTTTTAAAAATGCTGACCCTCAAAGTACATGCCTGATAAAGGCAGGTAATTTTCCTCACCCCTTATGTCGCTAGAAAATGTGAGTAGTTCATCTGAGCCTGTAAAATTGGTTTATTTTCTCATTGACACAAAATCATTCAGTTATATTCCTAAGTCTGTTATATCATATGCCTTAATATATTAGCTTATGAAGAATGTTTTTTGGTTTTTTCCTGAGGAAGATTTGCCCTGAGCTAACATCTGTGCCAATCTTCCTGTATTTTGTGGTGGGTTGCTGCCACAGCATGGCCACCAACAAATGGTGTAGGTCTACACCCAGGAATGGATCCTGAGCCACCAGAGCAGAGCATGAACTTAACCACTAGGCCACAGGGCTGGCCCAAGAACTTCTCACTTGAGGCAATCAAAGCTCCTGTGAGAAAAATATCTTAGCTAACAACGAGTGAATATACTAATATTCCTCTGTATTTTCTAGGACATATCATGGGTCATCTATAGAAGATTCCCTAAGGTAAGTCCATGAGCCAAAATTCATAGACAGTCTTCTTTTAGTGAAAACATAATCTGAGTGATACAATTTTGAAATGTCACCCTAGAAAATAAAGTATATTCCATTTGCTTCCTTTTCTGTAACTTGGGGCAAATCTCTGAATGTCTCTGAAACTTAATCCATTCTCTTGTTTGTAAGAGTGGGCAAGAATGTCTGTCCTGCCTCTGCCGTGAGGTTTCCATCAGGATGACACACAGTGGATGTGTAAAGGCTCTGAACACTACATAGCACTGTGCAGAGACGACTTCTAATACTAACGCTAATGGATGTGTAAGCCAGAACAAGCAATCGCAATAAAGGGACATGTGATGAAAAAAGTTTGGAGACATGCAAACATAAGGCCTCTAAAAATAGTAACATAATAACATAACACATGCTCAATAAATATTTATTGCATGAAAGAATGAATGAATGTGAGTAAATGAATCAGCATAAAACATACCTGAATGAAAATATCACAAATATAAGTTTTCTAGTCATCATAATGGATCCTGATAATGAAGTTCAAGTATTGAAAGTTGTCTTTATGTTTGTACTTAAAATAATAAACAGACTATTCATCTTGGAGCTGCACAGTACAATATTTTAGACAGATATGAGACCTTTTATAACTATTTGGGGAAAGAACATTGAGCGAGCTGATGAGCAAATTCTTATATTCAAACTAAATCCTAAGGTAGGAAAACCAATTTTAAACATACTCATTTGTTAGCAGCCACATTAATAGTAGATTATTATAAACACACTATTTAAAATGAAGACTTTTCAGGTAGCAGGTATTAAAAATCAGTGACATGTTGTGTACATAACCCTAAATGATGGAGCCAATCTTTCAAAACTGAATATTATTCTCTTCTCAGATTACTGAATCATATGTTTTTAATCTCGTTGTTTGAGTTGTGTGTTTGTATTAACTCTTCCTAGAAGGAACATATGCCAATGGCTGAAATTCAGTTCATTTATGCAATCTCAAGTAGTTTCTTGGAGAATGATTTTCAAGTATAACCTCTTTTTCAACACAAATAGAACTATAAACAAGTCTTCCTAATATTGTCCAACTAATTTTGTCAACACACTAAAGAAAGATGTATTCATTAAAATAAGAAAACACAATAACATTTTCATAAAAAATAATCTATTTAATAATGTTAAGATATTTAATTGCTACTAACAAAAGTTAATTAATGCTAATTATAATTCCTAGCATTTATCCTTGCAAATTGTTGTGCCAACAGCAACATCTCATTTAAGTCATGTCAATATAAGGCATGCAGTGCAGTCATTATGTCCACTGTATTCATCTAGAAACAGGATGTCGTATCTGCACTAGTTCATATTCTGATCCTCAGCTTATTCATCTGTAAATCGAGGTTAATTACCTATAACAATAGAGATGGATGCATATAAACATATTTTAAACACATAAAATTTAACCACGGAAAACAATATGTTGGCGACGATGTTCGTACACGTTAATGCATATTTCCATTGATACAATAACAGCCACAGGGGTTTTTAGTGGTATTATCACATGATTAAAAGTTCAAAGAAGCAGAAGTCAAATTGTTTTTTTTTTTAATTTTCATAGAAGTGGGAGAGTTTAGGTCTTTATTTATTTAATTACAGATTTTCATTGTATACAAGAGTAATCCAAAAACCAGAAAAATATGTGTATTTTTAGTACAAAGTTAACAGATACAAACACAGGATTCATCACTGATGAGTTTTGTAAACCCGGTGAGAATGTGGACACTTAAGGCTCTGGAGACGTTTTGAGAACAAGGAGTGAATTTGATGTCTCAATTCTAACTCTTTGGCTTTGATTTCCAACATTCTTGATCACTCAGTTTTCATTTAATCAGTTGCCTGAAAAGAAAACATACTTTCATGGTGATAGTTACAGATAAACGTTGTCCAGTTTGGCCTCAGCCAGAAAAATCTGGATAGATCTGGGATTTGCATAGTTGTCCTCAGGATTGCAGTGATTCTGTTTCTTGCTAAACATAGCCCATTTTTCAGCTTGGTCTTTCTTACTCCCTTTCTCTCTTTCTAATTTTTTTGCGTCTGAGTCATGTGGATTGAGCAGAAATGTCCATAACTATGGGGCATTCTGAATACTGCACTCTGAGGGCAGGCAGAGGACTGAGTGCAGACTCTGTAGCCATCAAACTCTGGGAAAGCTCTGTCAATCTTCAAAAGCTGTGATTGCGTGGGGGCTCAGGAAAGTTCAGCATCAGGAAATGAGCGAAGCTGCTAGTGGCTGTCCCGCAATCAGCAGACAGCAGCTCCAGAATTTGTCTGTGGATACCAACACTTCCTTCACCGGCTCAGCAGCGCTCCTGATTTCTTCTTCAGCTTCAAGTTCTGTGTGCTCTGTGACGCCCTGTCACATTAGTAAGAAAAGTACAATCTCGTGACACACCAGGGGTCTGACAGTTGATGCCGCTGATTTAATTTCCAAACCCCTTGAATTGAGGAAGTGATTAAGCCAAACTCTTTACAAATACATCCACAACATAACCAACTCACTATTTTAAAGAAAACCAAATTGTCCTACTCAGCTTCACTTTCTTGTAAACCTCCCTGCTTGGCCCTAGTTAGTAGCTCAAAGACAATTATGATTTCGTCCTCCTATATTTTGTGAAAAGAGCCCTGACTTTTACATTTCAGAAGGACAAATTTTCTCATAAATGATGCAATGGAAATTGGACAAAAAGCCTTCTCAGTTGGTTTTAATGAATTACAGAAACTGTTTTGTTTTCCATTCTAGGCAGGGGAACTCAGCTGGTTTCAGGGGTGGGCCAGCACTACTTTAAAAGCTGTTGCGATTAAAGCTAAAAGGCCACATGCAGGGATGGCATCAGCAAAATTGTGAAACAGTTTCCCTTTACTTCCCTCAATCTCCCCAATTTGTGCCCCTACTCCCCTTTTCCACCCTTTAAAATCACAGCATCCTCACATTCTATACACTTTCTTTGCAACATTTCCTTTATGAAGTGACCACTCTAAGAGCATTCACGTTTATATGAGGCCAAGTAGACTTAACCCAAAAGAATTTATGTCTAAATGTGAAATTTTCTTGCAAAAAGTAAGTGGGTGGGAGAGAGACATTCTAGAATAGGATCATACTGGCATATTTCTACACTCATATTTAGTAGCAGTTTTGAATAGCACCCAAACATAATTAATTTCTACTGTTTAAATGACAAAGGGCTTGATATCTGTCTAAGATTTTCTAAGAGTCACATTTAGAAATGATTCAAGATTGTATCTGGGGCTTAACTTCCTAAGGCAATCAAAGACATAAATTCTGAATATTCATGATATCATGCTTTCTACAATTTGCAAATCTGGGTTATAGACTTTGAAAGACAAGAATGCTGGCTTGATTTAGATGCATTCATCTCTCCTAGAGTCTTCCAAAAGATTACGTCTAATCTTTTATTTCATTTGTACTCATACTTCTGAGGTTTCATTAATGTGTCTAAACATTTTCCTAAGTTCACCTATGTATTTAATGCTCAGGATAATATAGTGTTTAATCAATATCATATCTGAAATAATATGCCATAATTTTAAATCAAATTCTACAATTTCCCCTCCAACAAGTCTGCTCCTTTTCCTCCTATTCTGCCTACCTTAATCTGCATTTCTCTGTCACACAGGATTTTGCAGGCTGTACACTGTACTATCAAGGGATGCCATTCATGGATCCTAGGCTGTGAATATTTCGTGGAAATAACACTAGCTGGGCTTGTACAGAGAACAGCCTGTGTCGTGGCTGTAGGTGCTATTCCTGAATATTATACGCCCAGATTGCCAAACTCAAAAATTTAATTCGTTCATTTCATACAAATCATTTCCCTCTTCATCCCATATCCAATCAATCACTTAATCCCATCAGGTCTACTTCAAAAGTAGCTCCCTGTTTCTCCCTTTCTTATTTCACTAGCTTTGTCCAGGCCCCTTGTAACATAATCCTGCAAATGCCTTCTAACAAGTTTGTAATTCACCATCACTTCCTCCCCCATCTAGTCTCTCCTTATTGCTGCTATTTTTCTGGCTGCAATATGAAGTTTCTCGGTCTTCTGGTTAAAAATCTCTTTAGTGGCTAGTTGCCTGCTTTAATAAGCAGCTAAAAGAATCCCAATTATTTTTTCAGGAGACGATGTTGCCTTATTTTGAGTTCTTCCAGAAGCCAACTCTGAATCCAAGATTCAAGCACAAACAAATTCTTGGTGAAGTGATTCCGGGAAAGAAAGATAGAGGAATGGGAAGATGAAAGAGGGATGAGAAAGCAGTCACTCAGAGTGTTTTACAATCAAGTCACTTTTGTTGACTCCTGCTGGGACTCTCTGGGGGCCTTTACAGAATACATACCCAGAGTTACTTAGCACAGTGGGTGAGGGAACTGGGGTATTAATCCACCAAATTTGGTAATTGATTGGGGACTATTCCTTAAGGGATGTTAATTCTCCAGCATTTCTGGCTGCCCCAGCTGTGGACAGAGTAGGCTCCAGGGGGCAAAACCAACTAGCAAGAATTGCAGGAAGAGGCAGTTTGAAATCCAGCCAGCAGCCACAACATTGTAAGTATTGAGAAGGCATGAGAGGAAAAACAGGAGGACATATCCCACAGCATCTGTAATCCTTTCAAATTCAACACAGGCTACCTTTCTAAAGGAATCACTTTTCGCACTCTTACCAGCCACCAGCTCCTGCCACAGGAAGCTTCCCACTTTTCTCAGACATGATAGATATTTAATGATTGCATGATTACACCCATCTTATTCCTTCTGGCCTCATTCTTTCCTTTAAACTCTTTGATTTTAGAACCAGCTGAAATGCTGCTTTTTAGGCCTTCCTTCCCAAGTTTTTAATTCTTTTCCAAGATCTCAGATTATTAAATTATGGCTGTGCACTTTAAGGTGCCAAAAATCTAGGTACAATGCAAATCTTTTGATCAATCATCCAAATAGTTCCAAGTAGGTACATATCTGAGGAATGTGCCTTTTTAGACTTCTATCTTTCTATAGTAGTGGCTGTGAGGTTTAAAGGAGTAATATATATTAGACATTAGAAGAGGGCCTGGTACATGGTAATCATTATATGTGTCTATTATTGTTTGTTTAGTACCCTTAAGAATCACCTGGAAAGCTTGCTAGAAATGCAGATCCCCAGGTTATAATCCCAGAGATTCTGATTCTGTGCTTGGGTTCCAAGAATCCAGATTTGTGAACAATCACACCAAAGGATTCTCTTGTACGGCAGTCCATGGCGAGATGGCTGTATCTCTGGGTACAATGGGACAGTCTCAATTTATACCTATTGTCACGGTGCAATTATTGATAGACTCCTTTTACTTTCAAAAGTGTTTCATTTTAAAAATTAAATGGTCGCTCCGTTTACAGACCATCTTTTGAGATCCCTAAATTCTTTAGAGACGATGATAGTTGAATGTCTGTATCACAAACGTTTCAGAGAAGTTATCCTCTGACACTTTATTTTAAATCATGTAGCAGAAAAAACTTAAAGAAGGAAACAGAAGTGATGCTGAAGATTATGGTGGCAATTTCTCTATTCATGAACCTGTTTCCTGCCGCAGCAGTCCCTGGCGAACGATGAACGTGGAGTAGGAATTAAAGAGAGTCTGAAGGAAAAGGAACTTTGCTGTCTTTTGGTACCTCCTCTGAGCCAGAACAAGAAGCACACTGCTAAGTATATTAATATTGCTAAACATCACTTTAGAAAGTAGACTGTAAATCAAGATTCAGATCATTAACAAAATTTTGGAATTTTCGAACGTGTCGTTTCCTACGCAGTGTTGATGCATGCCTTCTCAGATAAAACCAAGAAGATAATGAGTCATGGCTGGCTTTTCAGTGAGTTACAGCTATTTACAGTAATGTGGCAATTGGAAGTGACACTGTAGATCTGTGTGTTTTATTCTGGGTTGCCACGTTGTGGTTATAGTGCAAAACTGAGAAATGCTAAAAAACATCAAATATATGTGTCAAGTTAATTTCGCACTCCTTTTGCTTCAGGCTGATTAGCACAAATTAAATTTCCCACTAATAGACTCAAGATGTTAGAAAGCAATATGGAAATGCCATATATGGATTCTAGAGACTATGATCTTAAAAATCCAAGCTCTTTGAACAATTTGCTAATGTACAAAAATTCTTTTATTACACACTTACTCAAAGTTTGAAAAGAGGAGATAACTGAATATTGTAAGACAGTGATTTTTTTCTCTAACTTCAGCACTGAAACTGTTTACTTTAATATATTATTGTAGAAATTGGAAAAGAAATCTGTACATATATTCAGTAATGGCATAACTTTAAGAGAACATTTTAGCAAGCTATTTTAATAAGAATTGACAATAGACCAACATATGTTTGAAATTGGCATTAGACGCTACAAAAAAATGCGTAGTTTCATAGCTTTATAGTCAAACAAATATGAACAGAGACCAGCTTACTATGGCATCTTCAGCAATTTTCGTAAGTATGTGTTTAAACATGAGTTTTCTACCAGATAGAATATTTTTGATATAGACATAATTTTCAGACAACAGTCTTTAGATGAAATTATATTTTTCTTTATTCAAATAAAATATGGATAGGGAAACAAAGTCTTATTTAGTAGCTATGATGGGGGGATGATACTATTCCTCTTCCTGCAGATTTCCATGTGGAGCTGATCCTTGATGAGTTTAGACATAAGGAAGTAGATGGTCTAGAAAGTGGTTCTTGGACTAAGAGATGCCTGGAAGAAATATGCATGTGAGACTGAAAGCATAATAAGAGAGGAGGGAAGGTCAGTGTGTTTTATTTTCCTCTGGAAAAGAAAAGAGTAACAAAGACGAAATGGAGGAAGGATGACTGACATAAACAACAACAAAGCAACCCTCAGAGCAAGAGAGAATAATAAAAGCAAGAGTGAGGATAAAAAAATTACACCTCCACTTGGGCATTGATAGGAAACCGGGAATGGATGTTGGGGGATGAGTAATATTGAGTCTGTTCCTTTGATGGCCCTATTTATAACAGTTTAAAAGTTAAATAAATGACAGGGAGAAATAGTGCTCATAAAAAATATTAAGTTGGTCCCTGTTTGTCTATTTGGAAATGCACAATAATGTTAGGGGACTGATTTCTATTCTCAAACCATTTATTTATTCTTTGTGCATTTTTAGACGGGTAATTAAGAAAAATTAGGGATATCAAGATTACTTCTCTAATGAAGGTAGTGAAGGGCTCTTGGGATGTCAGAGAAGCTGGGTAAGTAGCCATTCATTTGTGTTATTAAATAATATTTTATTAAATTTAGTAATGCAGCTCAAGGCAAGCTAAACAATATCAAATCAGAGAATTAAAATTGATGAAAAACAATTAAGAAAAAAACTGCTTATTCATTTTTCAAAGATCCTACATGTTGAAATATTAAAAACATGGGGGCCGGCTCCATGGCCGAGTGGTTAAGTTCTCGCGCTCTGCTGCGGCGGCCCAGGGTTCAGATCCTGGGAGCGGACATGGCGCCGCTCGTCAGGCTAGTTGAGGCAGCGTCCCACATCCCACAACTAGAAGGACCTGCAACTAAGATATATAACTGTGTACAGGGGGATGGGGGAGATAAAGCAGGAAAAGAAAAAAAAAAAGATTGGCATCAGTTGTTAGCCCACGTGCCAATCTTTAGAAAAGAAAAATATTAAAAACATAAACTTCGTCTAAGAATTATGTTTAAACACACAATAAAACTATATATCCTTCACAATATGGTTCTTAAAATTTATAAATTAATGATATTTAAAAAATAAATTGTGTCATATTAATTTTGGTCCAGGAAACGATAAAAATTGTGCATACCAAGGGGTAACATTTACAATGTGAGTATTAGCAGCAGTAATAAAACAGCAACACGGAAGCCACATTAGGTAGTAGTTGAAAATACAGGCTCTAAGGTCACAGAGACTTTAGTTTAGTTTAATATCTCTGCTACTTATTAGCTATTTGATCTTTGATAAATTATTTAACATCTCTGAGCTTGAGTTTACTCATGTGTAAAATGGGGATATTAATGCCAAATGAGGTTGTGAAGATTCTATAATGAAATAATATAAGGAAAGTACTCAAAGCCACAAAAATTGTAAAAAGAAATCTCAATAACATAATCAATAACGAATCCTTGTGTATCCTCATCTAACTACAGAAGAAAACAAAGCCCTTTAAACAATTGTAGATTTAATAAAATGTAGGAAAAAAATCTTTTTTCTTGTCTCTTAAAAGCAGTGGGGGTTCTGAGCCAATAAGCTGAGGAGGGCACGCTTCCCACTGGTTGCATCTACAATGAAGACGATTACCCACAGGTTAAAGAGGCTGTTTGTGTCAGCTTACTGATCTCTCTCTCTTCTCACTTTCACAAGCCTCTCCAGACAGACTTCTCTGTAGGAAATATCAATTATGCATTTCCCCTGTCTTTACCTATATTTGCTTTTATTTTGCTTTCTACTTTATGAGGGCTCAGGACTAAGGCAAAAAATTAACTCTGCTTTCAACTATTAGGATATTACTATGGACAAAATATAAAGAAAAGAAATAAATATCTAGTAAGCAATATGGCTTCATTAGCTGACATTGTGATAGAAGTTTTCTCTATTTTCTTATCCTACAAGGCATAAGAAAGGGGTAATGGTTACTATTGACTGTTAGCTTACTGACAAAATGAAATCTGTCCTTTAGAGATAATGATGGACGAGGAAATGAAACCAAAGTGATCAGTACAATGTAATTTACTTATATCCTAATTCAGGAAGAAATGTCTGAGTAAGTACAACTATAGGCAAATATTTAGAAGAGTAGATAATGGGAGGATATAAATTTAAAAATACATAAACTTAAATTGGGTACAGAGATTAATAAATAAAAATATTTTTGGGAAATGCTTTATTTTATCCAAATGCTAACTTTTTGACCAACATAGTTAAGATGTTAGAAACATTTTACAAATATGACTGAAATTATATGAACATAACTTGGAAAAGATCCATTGATTTTTCTTTCATTTGATTCTAAGAAATAGACGTGAATCTGATGCAGAAATGCTCAGCCAAAGGGACAATGTTACTTGAATAAAGTGAATTTCCGCCTTTTTCAAAATTCATTTTTGTGCTTAAGTTTTTAGGAAATAACTCCTTAAAAACTAGGTTATTTTACATGTTTTCCTATCTAATAATTTCCCAGAATAGAAAAATATCTTAGATATAGCTTAGACAAAGGTGTTTTCTAAATGTTAATTCAGATGATACTAATTTGATAAGAGACAATATAAATTAGTTCAATTGCCCTCTTTAAGAAACTCTCCTAAAAGAGTGATCTTTCTAAAATTCAAAGCTGACTATGTTAATCCTTTGTTTAAAACCATGAATGGCTCCCCTGTTCCTACAGAATAAAGTCCATGCTTCTTAGCATAATCTGATTCTACCTGTGTAAAGATCCTTATCTGATTCCACTGTCCCCACTCAACCCCCACTTAATGTGCACCAACGTCAAGAAGCTTGTCGTTGGTGCACACAGTATGCTACTTTACAAGGCCATGGCTTTATGTGTGTTAGTCCTTCTCTCTGAGATGTCTCCTCCCAACTAGCCTCATCCACCTTAAAAAAACCATTCTTTAGGACCCAGCTCAAAGCCTTTTCTGGTGTCCTCAGATGGGAAAATCTTCTCTCCCTGCTTTATAGCAATGTCATAGCATAAATACTCATAGCCCATATGACATTGTGTTGTCTCTATTTGTGTATTTGGCAGTCTCCTCTATTCTACCATAAACTCTTGGAGAGCAGAGAATATGCCACTGCACTTTCCCCTCACTAGAATGTGAGCTACCTGAGGGCAAAAGCGTTGTTTTGTTGAGTGTTGTATCTTCAGAACCTAACAGTTTCTGGCACGTAGAATGTGCTCAGTAAATACTGCAATGGACAAGTAAATGAATGATTTCACCTTGTCCTCATTTCACAGCAGAAAACCTGACCCAAACAGGCATATAATAAAACGTTGCCAAATTGAACTGATCCTAAAAAGAAGTTTGATTATTATTATGCTTTTGGTTCCTTAATGATTGTACATATGTACCTTATCTGAGGCACATATGAGAAAACATTATATGGATGTATTCCCAATTCTTCACTTATTGCTTAAGTAAAATTTCCATATATTGTATATCAACAATTAATCATATACTAAATCTTCATATCATTCACAAATCAGATGAAACTAATATGAGATGAGTCCCCAGTATCAACCTCATCACTATCTACTTGAGGCACATGTTGAGAAGAAAGTTAGCCTAGAGGCCCCAATGGCTCCTTTTCAAAGCCTTCTCCTGGACTGTGAGAATGTCCCCAGTCACAATCTCATTTAAAAAAAAGGAAACCTACTAAATCCTACTTCAATTTCTTCTCTAGTTGTGGACAACATGAAAGCTGCAGTTGTCCCTGATGAGACAGTACAGAGTCCATTTTTAATCTCACTTTATTTTGGGAGCATATGTTAGCAAACCTTATATACACAGCATTAAACCAGACCCTGTGGACTCTAGAGAAACAGTATAAATCATGAGTAAATGAATTTTCTTATATTATGCTTATATGCAACAAAACTTTAGATCCCTTTTAAAAGTAGGAGCTACTACCCTTTGATTGAAGGTTATAGTTCTCTAAAAGTCTTGGGGTAAAGGACAAAGCAATTCCTATTGTGCTTCTAAACTACCCTGAGTTGAAAAATAAATACTAGAGAAAGTAAAGACGAAGCTAGATTATAGCCATGTGGCAAAAACGATCGAGGACACTCGGGGGCTATTTCCAGGCAGAGGAAATAGGGGCTACAGCAGAGAAACTTACTCACCTACGGAATTTCTTTTCATTTTCACTGGCAATCAGCTATTAATCAGAGTCAGTCCTGAGTGGTTTGGTTGTATGTCTTTTGTCATTGTTTTAGGTTTGGTTTTGTTTTCAATAAAAGGCTCCATTTCACTTGGGGAAAGATTAACAAAATGCAGAGGTGGAGGTTGGCACCCAGCTTGACCTGTTTCTGTCTTGAGGTTCCCAAGTCCTGAGAACAATGTGGAGCCCCACTACTTCAGAGAATGAATGCATCTGGGAGGTGAGAATGAAGGTATCTGGGAGGTGAGAAAGAGGTTTCTGGGAAGTGAGAATGAAGGTATCCAGGACACTGTCGATGTGAATGGAGGCTTGTCCTAAGGAAGGCAGTAAATGGATGAGAGTCAGCACTGAAAGGTAACTACAGCCTCTCAAAACACCACCGAGACTTTCATTTTAACAACTTGTATAAATGCGTTGGAAATGTGTTCTAAATTGTAGAAAAGCACTCAGTTAATGCAAAATAAAGATGTAAACACAGTCATGCGCCACGTAACATCTAGGTCAATGATGGACTGCATGTACAACAGTGGCACCTTAAGATTAGTGCCATACAGCCGAGGTGTGTAGCACAAACACATCTAGGTTTGTGTAAGTACACTCTATGATATTCACGCAATGACAAGATCACCTAACGATACATTTCACAGAATGTGTCCCCCTTGTTAAGGGATGCATGACCGTAATTCCATTGTTACTAATGTTAAGATTTTGTGTGTCCCTTTTGTCCCACTAGAGTTAAAGTGGACACATCGGGTTTTCTTTTGCCAAAGAATGCAGAGACATGTTACAGGCTTAATGTCTGGATACAAATTAGTGTTCTCTTGGTGACAACCGTCTTTGTATTTTGAGATAAACTTCTTTCATGCAGATTGATTCGTGGGAATTGTAAACTTTTCCAAGGAAACATGGTAAATCTCACAGAACTGAGATAAGCATTTGAAATTTTAATCTGGATTAAAAAACCTAGCCCAAGAAACAAAAAAATCTAGATGGACCTCAGGAAATGAGACCAAATCTTTTGCAATACACTGGCTCAAACACAACAACAGAACAACTCTTAGAATCTCAGAGATTTGGGACAATTTCTTTGCATTTAATTATTTTAAAGGAAAATATTTTTCTTTAGTCATATATGTGTTTAAAGTATTCATCATATTTGATATGAGTTTCAAAGTGGTGAAGAGATATGACTTGGGGATAATTTCTTTCAAACGTATAGAAATATGTGACATGCCCCTTGAAGAAGGTGCAGAATTTTTCATATTTCCTGTTATGAACACAACATAAAATTCATGTCCTGGGATATGATCTATTTTATTTGAATTATTAGTTTCATGGGAATTATTTTTCCTCATAAAAAATCCAAGAAGAGAAAAACTAGATATAAATTACATTGAATAGTTTTTTTGGTGATTAATTGAATTGAGTAATAAATACTAACAACTCTTTAAGTTTAGTCAAATCTGGCCCTGCACTTAGGCTTTTCCTCAGCTTTCGCTGGTAACTCTGTTACCCACCTGGGCCCTACCTTGACCAGGTCCCAAGGTTGCCAGCAAAGTGAGCAACTGAAACAATGAGAGTCAGGGTTCAAAGCACATCTCTCTAAAATACCTCTATCTGAGACTTCTCTTCTTTTTTTTTTCCAGTTTGAGTGTTCCAATTCTCAAAAGTATTAGAGTTGCTTATGATGCACCCCTCTTTTTTTTCCCCTCCTCCATAAGGAGAAGAGACATTTTTCTGGCTATTTTTCTTCCTCTCTAAGTAAGGGAGCAATTGGATTGTTAAGGTTCCCTCCACTTTCACCGTATGAAGAAACTATGATGTTAAAGTTACAGAGGAGAAGGTCAATTTTGTTATATTTATCTGTGGGTAGCATTGCTCAGTTAAGTGCTGGACTGAGATAAAAATGAGAGTCACCAAAGAATATGTTGTGTTCTCAGTTATTTAAAAAACGACCAAATGCTGTCTCAATCTTCTTCCTTATTTCACTAGACATGATCATTTTCTCTAGGGACTGGTCAGAGGAAGGGAGGAACAGTCAAATTAAATATAATATAAACATATATGTGTGTTTATTACCATTGTGATCCAGATTTTGTTTAGAGAAAGAAACAAAGCTTCTGGCAAATTGGTGATTTGCAAATTGTAGTGCATTTAAATGATCGACATCCTTCTTAACTCTGACTCTATTTCCAAACAAAAGCTCATTTATTTTCTTATTCATTTAGTACATACGTGTTAAGTACTAATTCTATTCCCAGTGCTACGCTAGTTTTTGGATGGCATAAAAATGAAAAACAATTTCTGCTTTCATGATACAGTCTAGCAGAGGAAAAACCTAGTGCAGGAAATTAAAGTGTTCAGCATATGTTTGTGGGATAAATAAATGAGTAATTATAATATGAGATGTTCTGTAACGTGCATATAATATAGTACAGTATGAGATGTTCTGTAAGTCACTTGTGTGTGTGTGTGTGTGTAAATGTACGTTTTACACGAACTATAACTGTTCTGTGAAGAATAATGATTGTATACTTTATACTAATTATCTTGCAATTAGTTACAAATAAAACCTTTTTGAAGAGTTAGAAATAGCATTAGTTTCCTTCCTACTTAAACCAACCTCTGACAATTGTAATTCTCCACTTTTTGAAGGGTCTTGAGAGGATATTTTACATGACTACATTTTGCTTCTTTAATGCTTAGTACCTCCTTTCATTACAGATTGAGAACAACTATAATTAATATTTTAAAAGAAAGTCATAACATAATTTCCTGGATTTGTTTTAAACTTTTAAGAACTTCTTATTAAATGGTGGTAAGCATTGTTCAGTAACGCTTTTATGCTGAATAGCAATAATCATAGCCAGATTTAACTGAACAATTAGCATATGTCAGCTTCTGGGATAACCATTTTATATGCATTTTTAATTTCCCAACAAGTTTCAGCAAGATAGAAATTATTATTACCTCTCTCACAATAGGGAAAATAAGGTTCAGGGAGGTTAACAGTCAGTTCCTAGCATCACTCTGGTTGCAAAGCTGTGCTCCTTCTCGTAGAGAAGTGTCACCCCATAAATCCCCTAAAAGAAAGAATCCATGTCATTCCAACCATAGCCTCCTGCTTGTGTGTTTAGCTTCATGCTAAACAGCAAAACACGCCCAACCGTCTCCCACTTCTGATAGAATCACGCTGTGGAAACCTCGTAAGTACGCTGTTTACCAAATTTAAGTGAACTAATTTGTCTTATTGTTCAGCGTTTTCCTAAATTTTAAGAGGCTAAATAGAACATAGAAATAAAGTAGACACTTTCAAGGTTCATGTCAGTTATATAAATAAATGCTTTAATTTGCAAAACCAATGTTTAAATCAGTTATTTTTTGAAGTTAGAACTGTCCTACATCATGAGTATTTTTCTCTAATTCTACTTACTTTGAAACGTATGCTTTTTAAATCATTTATATCAAAGTTTAACGTTAGCTGATGGAAAATAACACATCATGCTGTGGTAGGCTGTCCCACTTATAAAGTAGAGCAAGATGGGCACGGATGTTAGTTCAGTGCCAGTCTTCCTCAGAAAAAAAAGAGGAAGATTGGCAGATGTTAGCTCAAGGCTAATCTTCCTCAAAAAAAGAAAAGTAAATCATTAAAAAAAAAAAAGATGCCGTGTATATATACACAATGGAATACTACTCAGCCATAAGAAACAACGAAATCCAGACATTTGTGACAACATAGATGGACCTTGAGGGCATTATGCTAAGTGAAATAAGTCAGAGGCAGAAAGTCAGATACCCTGTGATCTCATTCATAAGTAGACGATAAAAACAATGGCAAACAATCTCATAGAAACAGAGACTGGATTGGTGGTTACCAGAGGGGACTGGGGGAGCATGGAGGGCCACAGAGGTGATTAGGCACACGTGTGGATGGATTGTAGTTAAATCTTTGGGTGGTGAACATGTTGTAATCTACACAGAAATCGAAATATGTATAACAACGTACACCTGAAATTTATATAATGTTATAAACCACTGTTACTGCAATAAATAAAGAATTTTTTTTAAAAAGTAATAGAACATCACAACTTCTAATTCCTCTCTTAACAGCCCTGCATTCACCTCCATAGCTAACATGGTAGCTCCTATATACGTTGATCATGAGCATTTGGGAAATCTGTATAGATTGAGTAGTATAAGGTGATGAGTTTCTCTGCAAATTTCTCATTTTGGCCTTCAGGCTGTTTGAGATTGAGTTCTAACTTAAGTCTGTAGTCTTTTCCCCTGGGGCTCCTCTTCATGGATCTCCCACTGCAACCATATTGATCTCTCTTTGCCATCTTCAACTTTTGTATATTTACTTGCTGCCTTTTTCTCCTTTACCTACACAGACTATTTCTCCTCCACATCAGCTCTTTAAATCTTGCTTAACTACCCTGTTCTCATCTGAATACAGAAATCTTTCACAAGTCTTCCAACAAGCTCCTCAGTTCATAGCTGGGAATGGAGTAGGGTTAGCAGAGTCTGATACCAGACCGCTGGGGTTCAAATCCCGGTTCTACCACTGAGAGATGTGTGATCTTAGCCAACTTACCTAACCAATGCTCTGGTTGGTATCCCTTCTGTAACATGTATGGATAACAATAGAAATAAAGTGGAGGACCCACAACGAAGAATATACAACTATGTATCGGGGGGCTTTGGGGAGAAAAAGGAAAAAAAAAAATCTTTAAATTAAAAAAAAAGAAATAAAGTGGAAATTGAAGGTGTTAACATACACAACATAACACAATTTCAGAACGGTGTGGCATATAGGTGCTCTTATTAAAAAAAAAAATAGCAAATGTGTTACAAAATCGTAGCTGCCTACCACTTGTCACCAGGGTTTACTTGTTGTTGTTTTTCTTTATAATCCATTCAAAGAGCTTTATGTAAATGAATTTTCTGAGCTAATGAACTTTGAAAAAAATCAGCTTACTTATTGGTATTAAAATAAAAGGGAAACTGCCAAACTTCTCTCAGAAGGATCTGCTTGGATGTGTTAAGAATACTTATGACCATTTCAGTTTATAGAATTGTTCACATACATTTCATTGTGAGCTAGTTTAATTTTAAAGTTTTCAGCTTATTTAATGACCTGGGGAATACAAAATGAGACAAAACTGAAAAAGAAATAGCAGCAACATGGTCCATGTTACATAAAAAATGTAACCACCAGTAGCACCTCAAACTCAAATTGCTGTGTTCTTTCTAGCATACGCGACTGAAACATAATAAATTATGAAAAAGGGAACCAGGAAATAACTGTGTCAACAGAGAAGATCCCATTCGCTGCAAAGGCTCAAAGACATCTCTGGAGTGTCAAAGGCACGTCCTTCAATATTTAACTTTTTCACTCTTTGTTCCCATCTCGAGTTGAACAATATGTTAATTACCCGATGAAGCATTATAATTACTCTAACAGCTCCACTCTTACTTATAATTACTGCATCAACACTTTCTTTTTCATATGCTTCAATCTATACCTATTACATTGTCATGATGAAGACACATTAACATTAGAATACCGTATAATTAGCTGATGAGCAATTAAATTATTCCACTGCTCTTGTTCCTGTTTGCCAAGAGGTTGCTTCCAAGCTCTATTATCTCCTCTTTCTCTTCAGTTTGCTTTAGTCGTTCTTTTCCCCCCCAAAACAAAGAAGCTCATAAGCTGTATTCAAAGCATTTTGATTTCAAACTCAGAATGCATAAGTGTTCAAGTGGATGTTGGTCGAAGAGATAAATCGGCATTATAGACAAGTTTCAAATTATTTTCATTTTCTTTCTACCATAAAGAAGAATTGCAAATTTATGTAACAATAAAACACTGCAGGATCATTCTTTGTAAATACTAATTTTTTTGTTTCAAAAATTAAAATTTTCCATAATTTAGAGTACCATTGTTTAAACTATATTAGATTCTATCTGAAATATAGCCCTCATGAATTATTTTATAAATACTTAAGCTTTTGTTGAAACTGAAGCTTTGAAGATTGTGGACATAAAATAAAATCACGTACTGACTGTAACTACGACAGGACGCTGCCCAGCGAAAGCAATCAGGTGCTTCACTGTATTCTTTTCTCCCTTTTGTTTTTCTTTATGTCACATATCAAAAAATCAGTCCTTCTGACTTGATCAGCTGGCATTAAATAGGTTTTCCTTCGCATGCTCATGATCTTTCTTTGTGATTTTAGTCTCCGGTCTTAGGAAGTTTCCTGCAAGAAAATGGATCTCTCTCCTTTGTTAAAGACGTATTTTAGCCCAAATAAACTTTAGAACTAATTGGAATACAATTTTAATGACTCCAAAATACTTGACATCCTCATGGTTTATCACCGTGATCATTTCCCGCATCTATATTGCGAACTAGCATAGTTGTTGGTTAGTCCATATTTTATGAGAACTAAATCCTTCTTAGATAATTACTTTGGAGTAACATTATGAGCTACAGAAGAAAAGTGGAATTCATTTTACAAGCAAGGCCTACTTCAATAAAATGACTTTTGTTGTCTCAGCTTAGTTTCCTTAGCTATGAGGCAGAGGAAAATTTATTGAGTATAACGGTCTCATGCGGAAACTTGCCCATTCACCGAGAAAAGCCAGATGGACTCTGCCAACTTCAAAAAGCCATTTAGGATTAGTAGTATCAATATACTTGGAAAGTAATGACAAACAAGTTACCTCCGACTGGAGATAGGAGGATGATCAAGTCCTTGCTTAAGTAACAGTTACTTAGCTATAATCCTGTGACTTTCAAAGTCCTTAACCATAACTTGATATTTTTAAACTGAAAAAGACTCGTGCTTTCACAGAGGTGCATTGTTCATTTTGCCTCAGGTCAAAGATAATCTCTCAGTCTCCGAGTGTGTTGGCACTGCCATTTGTTTTTGAATTGTTATGAAAAAAGTGTTTAACCATTAATGCATGAGAATCCCTATGTAGAACAAAGAGGTGGGCTGCACTTTACATCAAATATGACTTAGTCTACTGACAGACAGAGTTCAAAAGGTGTCAAAATGCAATCAAGATTAACACACATCAGGATATTAGACAGAATGTTAGCCGGAATAACTTGAGACTTTCACTCCAAATTATTAATCCATTGTAGATAAGAATCTCATATTGATTTTAATTATTTATATACAGTCAAAATGCCTACTATTTTCAGCTCGTGTAAATAGGGTTCCTAGTACATATGTTAAAAGCAAGAGAGTGTAGGGATGAAGAGCCCAAACCTTGAATCAGGCTCTGCTCCAACACTTACTACCTGTGTGACCTTGAACAAGCTACTTAATCTTCCTAAGCCTACTTTGCAGCTACAAAATAACAGCAGTGTCCATCTTGTAAGGTTACCGGAAAGATGAAATGAGACATTTAATTAAAGCACTTAGCACAGTGCCTAGCATAATATGATCTCTCAATAAATATTAAATAGTATCATTATTCCCTTTTATTAGCTTAAAGGTTATTTTTCTTTCTGTTCTTTTGAAAACACCTCATACAAAGTTCATAGTCATCAGGTGCTATAATTTCTCATAAAATATTTGATCTGGAAAAGATCTTTACTTTTTTCGTTCAAGTGTTTTATGTGCATTTTCTAGGGACATAAATTTAATTAGTGCCTGTTGGTACTGCATGGCAGTGCCCCCACTCCCAGCAGTGTGTCTTTTCATCGTACCACTTCATTGACGAGATCTGTGAAATATACAGAATTGGATTGTAGTCTTTCAAAAAACATATGAAATTTTAACAATATACACAAATTATAATGAAAAAAGTGGAATTTTATAATCACCTGTAGCCCATTTGGACTTTTGCCATTTTTTAAGATATAAAACCAACAAGTTCAATTTATTCCATATAAGAAAACCAAATTCCTATTTTCATTGTTGATTTTTTTGCTACGTTTCAGTTGAAGTATTGAGTTTTTACCAGTATACTTAGCTCTCTCCCTTTTAAACAGAGAGTACCAGAATTATTACATTCTCTCACAATGAATTATTGTATCTAATGGCTTCTGAAAATTTTTCTTCCATATCCAGGATTGCTGTTCTTACATCACAAGGAATTTTAACATCTGCTGGCTTTTGGAAATTCTCTACCACATTCTCTTGAAGACTATATAAATCTTTAACTCCTAATCATAAAACTTGGGATGGTAGTATACAACACTTCAAAGAAACACATTATTTATGATTTGCTAATGCTATCTGGAGGATGTTGTGCCCACATCCCATAGAACTGAAAGCCTTATGGTTGAGGGAAACTCTCATATCCCTAACTCCTACTAATAGAAAAAGGAACAGTAGAAAACCCAATTGACTGGGAAAACTTTTCCTTTTTTTTTTTTTCTTTCTTTCTTCCCAGTACCAACTGTTTCTTGCTACAGGTAACAGATTGGAAGCTAGAAAGAGTGACAAGATTCTCCAAAATAGATAGGAATTCAGAATCATCAGTATCTGGCAGCAGTGGGCCTTCCTCATTTTGTTAGCAATCATGAAATAATAGTAACATAAGAGCTATCAAAAGCTTAAAATGCCTTATTCTCACTACGATTTTTATTTTTTTATTTTAATTTTTTTATTGAGGTTATGATAGTTGGAACATTGTGAAATTTCAGGTGTACATTATTATTAGTCAGTCATCTTATAGGTGCCCCCATCACCTTTGTGCCCACCCCCCAGTCCCCTTCCCCTGGTAACTACTAAATAGTTCTCTTTGTCCGTGTGTTTGATTATCTTCCACATATGAGTGAAATCATACAGTGTTTGTCTTTCTCTAACTGATTTGTTTCGATTTAATAATACTCTCAAGGTCCATCCATGTTGTTGTGAATGGGGTAATTTTCTCATCTTTTGTGGCTGAGTAGTATTCCATTGTACATGTATACCACGTCTTCTTTATCCAATCATCAGTTGATTGGCACTTAGGTTGCTTCTGCGTCTTGGCTATTGTGAATAATGCTGCAACGAACATAGGGGTGCATAAGTCTCTTTGAATTGCTGATTTCATGTTCTTTGGATTAAGATACCCAGTGGTGAGACGGCTGGGTCATACGGTATTTCTATTTTTAGTTTTTTGAGAAATCTCCATACTGTTTTCCATAGTGGCTGAACCAGTTTGAATTCCAACCAGCAGTGTATGAGGGTTCCCTCTTCTCCACAACCTCTCCAACATTTGTTATTTTTTGTGTTGATTATTATAGCTGTTCTAATGGGTATAAGGTAATATTTTAATGTAGCTTTGTTTTGAGGAAGATTAGCCCTGAGCTAACATCTGTCACCAGTCTTCCTCTTTTTTGCTAAGGAAGACTGGCCCTGAGCTTAATGACCATCTTCCTCTATTTTATATGTGGAACACCTACCACAAAATGGCTTGACAAGCAGTGTGTAGATCTGCACCCAGGATCTGAACCAGTGAACCCCAGGCCGCAAAGTGGAAATGCAAACTTAACCACTGTGCCACCAGGCTAGCCCCTCTTAGTATAGTTTTGATTTGCATTTCTCTGATGATCAGTGATGTTGAGCATCTTTTCATGTGCTTATTGGCCATCTGTATATCTTCTTTGAAGAAATGTCTGTTCATATCCTATGCCCATTTTTTGATCCAGTTGTTTGATTTTTTGTTGTCAAGTTGTGTGAGTTGTTTATATATTATGGAGATTAACTCTTTGTCAGATATACAATTTGATGATATTTTTTCCCAATTGGTGCATTGTCTTTTTGTTTCAATCTTGGTTCCTCTTGCCTTGTAGAAGCTCTTTAGTCTGATGAAGTCCCACTTGTTTATTTTTTCTTTTGTTTCCCTTGTAAGAGAAGACATAGTGTACGAAAAGATCCTTTGAAGACTGATGTTGAAGAGTGTACTGCCTATATTTTCTTCTAGGAGTTTTATGGTTTCAGGTCTTACCTTCAAGTCTTTGATGCATTTTGAGTTTATTTTTGTGAATGGCGTAAGAGAATGGTCTACCTTCATTCTTTTGCATGTGGCTGTCCAGTTTTTCCAGCACCATTTATTGAAAAGACTTTCCTTTCTCCCTTATATGTTCTCAGCTCCTTTGTTGCAGATTAGCTGTCTGTATATGCGTGGTTTTATTTCTGGGCTTTCAATTCTGTTCCATTGATCTGTGTGCCTGTTTTTGTACCAGTATCATGTTGTTTTGTTGTTTTCGTTTTTATTTTTTTTTTGAGGAAGATTAGTCCTGAGCTAACATTTGCTGCCAATCCTCCTCTTTTTGCTGAGGAAAACTGGCCCTGAGCTAACATCTGTGCTCATCTTCCTCTACTTTATATGTGGGACTCCTACCACAGCATGCCAAGCAGTGCCATGTCCACACCTGGGATCTGAACCAGCAAACCCCAGGCCACCGAAGTGGAATATACAAACTTAACTGCTGTGCCACTGGGCTGGCCCCCTATACTGTTTTGATTACTATAGCTTTGTAATATATTTTGAAGTCAGGGGTTTTGATGCCTCCAGTTTTGTTCTTTTTTCTCAGGATTGCTTTTGCAATTTGGGGTCTTTTCTTGCCCCATATGAATTTTAGGATTCTTTGTTCTATTTCCGTGGAGAATGTCACTGGGATTCTGATTGGGATTGCATTGAGTCTGTAGATTGCTTTAGGTAATATGGATGCTTTAACTGTTTATTCTTCCAATCCATGTGCATGAAATGTCTTTCCATCTCTTTATGTTGTCATCAATTTCTTTCAGGAAAGTCTTGTAGTTTTCATTGCATAGGTCTTTTACTTCCTTGGTTAAATTTATTCCAAGATATTTTATTCTTCTTGTTGTGATTGTGAATGCAATTGTGTTTTCAAGTTCTCTTTCTGTTAGTTCGTTACTGGAGTTTAGAAATGAAACTGACTTATGTAAGTTGATTTCGTACCCTGCAACTTTGTTGTAATTGTTCATTATTTCAAGTAGCTCTCTGGTGGATTTTTAGGGTTTTCAAGATATAAAGTCATGTTGTCTGCAAACAGTGAGAGTTTCACTTCTTCATTGCCCATTTGGATTCCTTTTATTTCTTTTTCTTGCCTAATTGCACTGGCCAAAACCTCCAGTACTATGTTGAATAACAGTGGTGAGAGTGGGCACCCTTGTCTTATTCCTGTTCTCAGATGGATGGCTTTCAGTTTTTCCCCATTGAGTGTGATGTTGGCTGTAGGTTTGTCATATATGGCCTTTGTTATGTTGAGGTACTTTCCTTCTATACCAATTTTATTGAGCATTTTTATCATAAATAGATGTTGGGTCTTGTTGAATTCTTTCTCTGTGTCTACTGAGATGATCATGTGGTTTTTCTTCCTCACCTTGTTAATGTGGTATATCACAGTGATTGACTTGCGGATGTTGAACCATCCCTTTGTCCCTAGTATAAATCCCTCTTGATCATGATGTATGATCTTTTTAATGTATTGCTGTATTCAGTTTGCCAATATTTTGTTGAGGATTTTTGTATCTATGTTCATCAGTGATACTGGCCTTTGTCTTTGTCTGGCATTGGTATCAGGATGATGTTGGCCTTGTAGAATGTGTTAGAATGGGTTCCATCTTCCTCAGTTTTCTGGAATAGTTTGAGAAGGATAGGTATTAAATCTTCTTTGAATGTTTGGTAGAATTCTCCAGAGAAGCTGTCTGGTCCTGGACTTTTATTTTAGGGGAGGTTTTTGATTGCTGTTTCAATCTCTTTACTTGTGATTGGTCTATTCAGATTCTCTATTTCTTCTTGATTCGATTTTGGGATGTTGTAAGAGTCTAAGAATTTATCCATTTCTTCTAGGTGGTTCAATTTGTTGGTATATAGTTTTTCATAGTATTCTCTCATAATCTTTTGTATTTCTGTGGTATCCGTTGTAATTTCTCCTCTTTCATTTCTAATTTTATTTATTTGAGTCTTCTCTCTTTTATTCTTAGTGAGCCTGGCTAAGAGTTTGTCAATTCTGTTTATTTTCTTGAAGAACCAGCTCTTTGTTTCATTGATCCATTCTATTGTCTTTTTTGTTTCAATTTCATTTATTTCTGCTCTAATTATTATTATTTCCCTCCTTCTACTGACTTTGGGTTTGTTTGTTCTTCTTTTTCTAATTCTTTTAGGTGTAGTTTGAGATTGCTTATTTGAGATTTTTCTTGTTTGTTGAGGTGGGCCTGTATTGCAATGCATTTCCCTCTTAGGATCATTTTTGCTGCATCCAAAATGAGTTGGTATGGTGTGTTATATATTTATTAAGTCCATCTGGTCTAGTATTTCATTTAATTCTACAATTTCCTTATTGACTTTCTGTCTGGATCATCTACCCATTGGTGTAAGTGGGGCGTTGAGGTCCCCTACTATTATTGTTTTGTTGTTAATATCTCCTTTTAGGTTTGTTAATAGCTGCTGTATGTACTTTGGCGTTCCTGTTTTGGGGACATATATGTTTATAAGTGTTTTGTCTTCTTGGTGGAGTGCCCTTTTTATCATTATATGCTGCCCCTCTTTGTCACTCTTCACTTGTTTTGTCTTGAAGTCTACTTTGTCTGATATAAGTATGGTGACATCTGCTTTCTTTTGTTTGCCATAAGCTTGGAGTATGGTCTTCCATCCCTTCACTCTGAGTCTGTGTTTGTCTTTGGGGCTGAGATGTGTTTTGTGGAGGCAGCATATTTTTGGGTCTTGTTTATTAACCCATTCTACCACTCTGTGTATTTTAATTGGGGAATTAAGTCCATTTACATTTAGAGTAATTATTGAAATGTGAAGGCCTAACGCTGCCATTTTATCACTCATTTTCTGCTTCTTTTGCATTTCCTTTGTTTCTTGTCCTATGTATTTCGGACTACCAATTCAGTTAGGTAGTTTTCTAAGCTGATTTTCTGAGTTTTCTCCTTATTTGTTTTTTTTTTTTTTAAAGGTTGGTACCTGAGCTAAGAACTGCTGCCAATCTTCTTTTTTTTTTCTGCTTTTGCTCCCTCAAATCCCCCCCAATACTAGCTGTATATTTTTTAGTTGTGGGTCCTTCTAGTTGTGGCATGTGGCATGCTTCCTCACTGTGGCCCGATGAGCGGTGCCATGTCCGAGCCCAGGATCCGAACCAGCAAAACCCTGGGCCGCCAAAACAGAGTGTGCAAACTTAACCACTCGGCCGTGGGGCTGGCCCCCTCCTATTTGTAATTTGTGTCTCTGTTCTAATTATTTTTTCAGTGGTTACCATGTGGTTTGTATAAAAAAATCTCATAGATGAGATAGTCCATTTTCTGATAGCCCCTTATTTCCTTAGACTAAGCTAGTTCTATCCCTTTCTTCTTCCTCTTCTAAGTTGTTATTGTCACATGTTATTTCATCTTGTCTTGTGAGTTTGTGGTTAAAATAACAAGATTATATTTATTCTTGGTGTTTTTCTTCCCCTTATCTTTAACCTTATAATTCAGCATTTGCTCACCTGTTCCGATAGACAGCTGCAATTTTCTGATTTTGTCTTTCTACTTATCTCCTTGCTCAGGGTTTTGTAACGCCTCTCACTATAATTTTTAAAAATTAATTATGCTATTTGAATCTCACAAAATTATTAATAATTAATTATGTTTTCTCAGCTTGATCTCTGAGACTCAGATTCCCACTTGATGGTTAAATATACTATATGAAAATGAACCTGACATTTTATTTTGGTACTGCATCATAGTATGACTCTCATTCAGTTTCCAATTCCCATTCTCAGAAAAGCATCTTCAGAAGATCCAAGCTACTACTGAAGTTTTGGCCTCTGGCATGGGTAAGTAAGAGTGGATAATATCTGGAAATGTAGCTTAGTGCCAACATGAAAGGTCAATAAGAGTTAGGGCTGATGGATGAACATGAAAAGGCTTCTTTCCCCTGCTCTTATAGATGAGCCGCTAGTGTATCCAAGAGAATCTTTTATAATCAAAGTAGTCTCTTGAAATAACCAAGAGTGACAATCAGCACTTAACTTCAAAAGGGAACTTCACATTCCCTGATGCTTCATTTACAAATGGCCAGTAGTATATCTCCAGCAGAGATGAGTATTTGGAGCTACATTACTGACCATGAGGACAGAGTGGTCAAGCTCTTTGGCTCTGTGTTATCGGTATACTCAATGGAATGAATAATTGCAGACTCAGCGGTATTCAGGGATTCTCTGATCCCAGTTATCACAATTCTCACCATCTGCAGTTTGCCTCTGAAGAAGAGAATTTGGATAAATGAATAAAGATGGGACACCCAATCCACATTAACATTTTCCAGACATGTGAAATAGAGGAGAGAGCCTGAGAAGGGTAGTTTTGAATGGAAATATGGAAAGCCTAAAAATGGAGATACCTACTTTTTATGAGACATGATGAAAAAGCAAAAGGAAATAAAATCACAGCAGGTCAGTGCTGCAAGAGACCTAAGGGAGCAAACTAACTCTTCCCTTTACAGATGAGGGAACTGAGGCCCAGAGAGGTGAATGCCATTAACCAAGCTTGCCACATGGTAAATGGTAGGACAGCTGGGAGTTCAGTTTTCTGACTCTAAAGCCTCTGCAATAACAGAGCTGGTGAGAGAGCATTTTCCTGTTTATAATTTAAATGTGTGAGTTTTGGGGGAAAAAAAATTAAAGAAAAGTGTAAAATGGTCTAGATCTGATACTTACAACTCTTACATAAATTCCCTTTTATGCACTTAGTACTACCTGGCAATGCTGCTGTCTTGTTTACCACTTATCTTCACATTAATCAATTAATATGAAATTCTACTATAAAGAAGCATGTTGCATTACAGCCCAGTGATTCTTATATTTTTCCACCACACTGTTTATTTGCCATTGCAAAGGAAAGGAAAGTTCTCCTGCTGGGGGACTTGGGGATCAGGGCATGTCTGTAAGGTCTAACGGGGAAATTTCTTTGAAGAGTGATATTTTATTTTAAAAGAGTCATGTAACATTTTCTCTTTGCTTGTTTTCATCAGAAAATAATGTTTTCCTTCCAAAAGTTCAAGGGAAATTAATGCTCCAAAGACGTACAAGGTTTGTTCTGCCTAACCCTGAGGAATTCTGCATATTTTCGTGAGTTCATCTACCTTGCATATACCAGTCATAAGCTATTTTCCTTTCTCTGTTTGGAAGCCTATCCTAGAAAGAAACACAAAGAACTAAGTGCAAAGATAACCCATAGAAAAAGCGCTTTTTCTAGTTCTCTGTTCCATGTATTAGCAATTCTTCTCCAAAGAGGAACATAATTTTATGGAAACAGAAAATATACATTGAATATTAACTGCATATTTTATAGTGTCGTCCTAAAGTAAAATAGAAAATACTTTTTAATTGCCCACCTCCAACCGCCTTTTACACCAAAACAAAATCCACCTATACTTTCCAGCTTATCCAGCGATAATAACTCAAATATTTATTTATTTTGAATAATATATGGGTATCAATTGATTAATCAAACAAAAACTTCCAATTTGTTTTCTTTAGTCTCAATGGCTCATCCAAAATGGATTTGGACAGGACAAAAGTATAAAATGTATTTCACAAAAATGATAGGATTTTTCAATAATTTTCTATTCTGGAACCTAATTAAGATCCTTAATCATCTTCTCAATGTTATTTTATGCAATTAATTTTTTGGTGATGAAATATGTATTACTTCCTCAACTTTTTAAGATTTTAAGTATGAAAAGAAAAATGAAAACAGCTTTAAGAAAATATATTATTGACTGTCGGTCTTAAATAACGTTGTTAACATACGTATTTGACATCTTTCTTCTTAACCTCCTTAATCCTCTGAATAAAAAGTAAACAGCATAATATACAGGATTCTCAGTGCTGCATTTTCCCAAATCAGACAAAAGCAATATAAGTATAAACCTCTTAGTGGGGTGTGTGTATCACATGGGTCTCCCGTAAATTAGTGCACTGTATATATAATATATTTTGTGTTGGTACTTTTGATGGAAATAGAGGATATATTTCTACATGTTATTTTGCTAGATGCAGTATGAGGAAAGCCCCTCAGGGATGATGAGACAATATATTAAGATTAAGTACAGTTGTTCCTTGGTATTTGGAGGGGATTGGTTCTAGGACCCCCATGGAGGCCAAAATCCCAGGATGCTCAAGTATATGTATAAAATGGCATAGCATTTGAATATAATCTACACACATTACCCCTAGACTTTAAATCATCTTTACATTACTTATAATACTAATAGAATGTAAATGCTATGTAAATAGCTCTTACACTGCATCGTTTAGGGAATAACAACAAGAAAAAGTCTGTACGTGACCAGTAGGCACGCAAGCCTCATAGGCCTTTCAAAGTGCAGTTGGTTGAACCCATGGCTGTGGAACCCACGGATATGGAGGGCCAACTGTAATTAAGTGGAACGAGGGAGTCAGACTGTAAAGACAAGGCCCCGAGGAGTTAACATGATCTAGGGGAGAAGTGTGCAATACCATAGAAATTAAGAAAAATCATGAATGATTAAATTTAAAAAAATCCATTGGAAAGAAAGGTTTTTTTTTTTAATCCTTTTGAGATAATTAGCTACATTTCACTCTATATCACATACCCTATAGGCATGCAAAATAAAACCAGCATTAGGTTTTTACTAAATTGGAGAAAATTTAGCAAGTGTGCAATAAAATGGACATTTTATCAGTTCTGGCAGAAAGTTTAGCAACTCCCTGGAAAACAAATTAGTTTCAGGTCTCAAGAAATTTTAAAATGGCCATATCTTTTGCTTTGGTAATTACGCTTTCTCAAATCTCTCCGAGGAAACATTCATCATAGAGTACAAACATGTTTATACCCAAGGACATTTTACCAACCTGCTTTATAATTGTGAAAGTTTGAAATAGTCTTATTTAACAAAACTAAAATGTTCAAATTAGTTAAATCTGTAGGCTAGAATATTATACAGCCATTATAGAGGTTCTGTCTGATGAATTTTTAATGGCAAGAGAAAATGTTTAAAATATAAAGCTTAATTTAAAAGATCAGTAAGCTTCTCTGAACATACGTTATGACTCTATTTTGTGTGTGTGTATGAAACAGAACTATTCCAATGAATTCTTTCTGTTTAATGAAATTGCAGATTGTTTAATAATCTTCTTTATTAATTTCTGGATATTTCTGAATTTTTAACTCAAGAAGTCTGCCTTATATAGTGAGAAAAATAAAAAAACTAAAAATAAAATTAAGAAACATGTTAATTTCCATAATGGAGGCCAAATAAGATCAAGCCTAAAACAATTTCCAGTGGCCTGGGCAACAGGGAAGCAAACAGTTACCAGAAACAGGAGGTTTTTAGTGACGTGATCAAAGCAGAAGTTAGTGTTTACAGAGTTGGAGAGTAAACGTAGTTACGAAAGGGAGGCGGTCAGTGGAGATGGCCTTGTGATGAAGCTGGGTTATGAAGGGCAGACAGATATAAAGTAAATAACTCATGGCATGTAATGTACAGAATGGTGACTATAGTTAATAATACTGTATTGTATATTTGAAAGTTGCTCAGAGAATAAATCTTTAAAGTTCTCATCATAACTATGTACGGTAATGGATGTCAGTGAAACACTGTAGTGATCATTCTGCAATATACACAAATACTGAATCATGTAGTGCACCTGAAACTAATATAATGTTACATGTCAATTATAGCTAAATAAAAATGGAAAAAAACAAACCAGTGAAAAAACCTCACAAGATGTATTACCACATAGTTATTTGGGTAGGTTTTTCTCAGAGTTTACTGAACAGTTTCCATCTATAGAAAATCTGCATTTCAAGAACTTCATTACATCATATAAGATCCTTGACTCCAAATCGGCCTTGTTGACAAATCAAAATATCCTATAATCTATTCTAGCCACAAATCATTTACAAATAAATGACTTTATTCCCAGTTTTTCTGACCTAAATATACTAACCTTTGCTATTAATTTAAAAACTAAGTAAACCAAAAATGTCTATGCTTATAATCATGTCTTTTACATTTTTTAAAATTTTAAAAAAATTTTTTTTGAGGAAGATTAGCCCTGAGCTAACTACTGCCAATCCTCCTCTTTTTGCTGAGGAAGACTGGCCCTGAGCTAACATCCGTGCCCATCTTCCTCTAGTTTACGTGTGGGACACCCACCACAGCATGGCCTGCCAAGTGGTGCCATGTCTGCACCCAGCATCCGAACCAGTGAACCCCGGGCTGTCGAAGCAGAATATGTGAATTTAACCGCTGCGCCGCTGGGCCAGCCCAAATCATGTCTTTTTTAAATACAAGAAACAAGCATTTATCTCATTTGCTTCCAAATGTGGGTGAGGATTAAAGATGATGGGAAGTAAGAGACATCACAACAAGAAAGTTCTCATAGATGAACAGATTAAATGTACAGAAATTATAGGACAAAATATTCCTTCTTTGTGTAGAATAGAGTGACCAGCCCATGAATCTTTGAATAAATTCATTGAAAACATCAATTTATTAAATACGACATAAATTTTCATACTCATAAAACTTCGTAGATCTCACAAAGAATGTTTATATATAATATTCTTTATGAAATAAGGAAAGCAGCCTATTCAGAATTTGTGAGCAGATGTCTACACTTTGATCTTTAAAGATGATGTAACAAATAAGGATAATATTTAGGTATTTGGTCACCAACCACATTCCCTCGTTTTGTGTATATATGTGGACAGAGTATATATAAATAATATTCCAAAATATGTAAAGTTCATGTTAAATTTAAAATGACTCCCTGGAAATTGGTCTATTTGAAACACACATGTGAATCAACTTGGCTGTCAGCATCTTTACCAGAAAGTTATAGTTGGAGCAGAGAGGAAAGTAAATTATTTCAATTTTGTATTAAATTAACCGAATACCACAAATGGGGGAGAAGGGTGGAGTGGAAAAAAACCTAAGTGAGGAGCAGAGTGAGACAAGAACAGGGTGCACGCTAAAGAGGAGAAGATGCTTCACTTCTATTGCAATCAAACTTCCGGAGTTGCTATCTGGCCACAGAAACAAGCAGCGGTGGACTTATCATGAAGCATAAGCTTCAAGACCACTCACTTGCCCAGTTCCCTCGCAAGGCCTTGAATCTAATTTTATCTTACAATTTTATATTCTTATTAATAAACTAACTCCCATCCCTGTATTGTACAGACTTCAAGCCACTTAAAACCTACATCTCTTGCCTGGAAGCAAACGAGAGAAAGAGCTCCCATATCTGCATTTAAGTTTAATAAGCCATTGGGTGTAGGTAGAATGTAGATATATGATGGCTTTCACTTTCTCAAGGTATGAATATCCATTTCTTAAAGAAATAATTCAGCATACATTTTACTTGTACCCAGTGAGAGACTGGAAAACATAACCAGGCATTTTAAAGTTTCCATGCAGCTGGAGCTGGCAGGCCAGCCAGTAAAATATTACCAGGGTTGGGCCCTCAAATAAAAATTTTGGACTATAGTTAAAAAGTGGAGTAACTGCTGTTGAGCAACTCAAAATAGAGCTGACTCTCAATGGGTGAGTGAAAATGGTGCAAAGAAGTGGAAGTATCTTTAAATGCACGGGAAGATTCTCCCTAAAATCTTGGAGATTTGATTTAAGCTTTTTTCCTAAAAACAATAAATCAACTCTTTTAATAAAGATTCTGTTTCTTTTTTTGAATTGTCAGTTTCATTAGAAGTGTTCTATATTGAATGTTAGTCTCAGCTGGAATTACTTGGAAAGAATTGAAAGAGGTTACACTGTCAGGCAAGAATTCAGCACCATCTTTTGCTGTCTACCTGGATTAAAGACGCAAAGTTCTACAAACATAATTTTAGGAGAGAACATTTATATTCAGCAGCATAACACTTTGAGCAGTCACCACGTGCAAGGCACTGGGCTAAGACTTAGAGAAAGATACAAATGAAGACACGTGCCTTGCCTTAGCCTCAATTATAGAGATGATTCAATACCAATAATTGATTTTTTAATGCAATAGATTCCTTGAATAAAAATAAATGTTTTGGGGACAGGCCAGGTGGTGTAGCAGTTAAGTTCGCGTGCTCCACTTCAGTGGCCCGGGGTTCACTTGTTTGAATCCTGGGTGCAGATCTAGGCTCCGCTTGTCAAACCATGCTGTGACAGGCATCCCACATATGAAGCAGAGGCAGATGGGCACAGATGTTAGCTCAGGGCCTATCTTCCTCAGCAAAAAGAGAAGGATTGGCAGCGGATATTAGCTCAGGGCTAATCTTCCTCAAAAAAAAAAAAAAAAATGTTTTGCATGATATTTGTGATAGGAAAACAACATTTTATAAAGAAAACAAATAGTAATTATGAATCTATTAGCCACACATTCTGCAGTCACAGTCCATTTCTTCCAGGAATGTATAACCTAAGGCCAATGGCAACGACTCCTAGACAACAGTATTGTAGGATACATTATACTATTTTCAAAATTTCTTCACAAACTATAGACTAAAATCCATTTTCTTTAATTTATCATTTTAAAAACTTTTACACCCTCACCTTAACTTTCTTTGAAAACATCTACTTTCTACATAACCCCTCTGGCCAGCAATTAACTCTCTTGCACAACTTGAGTTCTTAGCAAGTTTGTCCCTTTCATTCCTTCTTTCTAAGTATCCAAACACTATTTTAAGAACTAAGTCAAGAACTGCAGTCTCCCCAAAGCCTCCCTTCATGACTACAACCCACGGCATAGTTCTTTTACTGTCTTTTTTGGGGGTTCCTTGGGAGGATAATTTAGAGCAGTAAAAGAAAAAGAACTATTACATCTTTTTGAATTTCCTAGATACGGAAGCTGCTGCTTCTTTTTTTTAACTATGATAAAATACATATAACATAAAATTTACCATCTTCGCCATTTTTAAGCATATAGTTCAGTAGCGTTAAGTATATTCACATTGTTGCACAACCAATCCCCGGAACTCTTTCTCTTTTACACAACTGAAGCTCTACACCCATTGAATGACAACTTGGTGTTCCCCTCTCCCCACAGCCCCTGACAAACCATTGTGCTTTCTGTCTCTACAGATTTGACTACTCGAGGAGTATCGTGTAGTAGAATGACACAGTATTTGTCTTTTCGTGACTGGCTTATCCATATTGTAGCATGAGTCAGAATTTCCTTCCTTTTTAAGGCTGAATAATATTTCATTGTATGCATATACCACATTTTATCTATTCATCTGTCAATGGACACAGGTAGCTGCCACCTTTTGGCTATTGTAATGCTGCTATGTGGCGCTTAATCTTTTAAGGTTTAAAACCTAGTGAGGATGGCAAAGTTCTTGGATGACCCCAAAATTCTCATCCCCTTGTGTACATGCCCTGCAGAATACCCTCTCCTTGAGAATAAAGGACTTGAATATGATGAGATATCACTTCATGATTCTGTTATTTATATGGCAGAAGGGATTTCGCAGATGTAAGTCAAGTCCCTTATAAGTTGACTTTGAGTAAATCAAAATGGAAGTTAACTGGTGGGCTCAATTTAATCACATGAACTACCAGAAAAGGATAGAAAGATTTAAAGTGAGAGAGCCATTTCCTGCTTTCCTGGAGGAAGCAAATAACCATGCTGTAAACTGCCTATGGACTGGGCTATGTGACAAGGATTTAAGGGTGGCCCTCTTAAGGGCTGAGAGCAGTTCCCAGACAATAATAGGAAAGGAAAGGAGAACTTCACTTCCAAAACCACAAGGAATTGAATTCTACCAACAACCAGTGAGCTTGGAAGAGCATCCAGAGCCTGATATGAGAGTGCAATCCAGGCAGACACCTTGAGGACCCAAGCAGAAGACACAGCTAACCAGCACCCAGACTCAGTACTGAAAGAAAACCGTAAGATAATAAATCTGTGTTATAAGTTGCTAAGTTTGTGGTAATTCGTTATGTAGCAATACAAAACTAATACATCAAGTTATGAATTTGGGGTAGAAATCTTTCTTCATTTCCATTGTTTCTTAAACACAGGCTAGAAACCCTAATTATGGCATCTCTATTAAATTAAAATCATTTTTGGGAATATCAAATATGCAACATGTAATATGTTAAGAACTATTGATCTTTGTTCAAGTTTTCACTTGCACACAAAGAATTGGACTTATACAGCGGTACGTTGAATTTTTTTCAAATCAATTTTTTATAGCTTTCTTTCCCCTATTATTTGTTGTTATTATTGCTATTTGTATGCACGCCTGACTCTGGTAGCCAATAGTATATTTACATGTTCTAGTCTGTTATGAGTTGAGAGACTAGAGAACCACACTCATTTGTATTGTGTCTGCAGTGAGAATAACTAAGCTACAAGCTACGATATGACAATGTCTGAGCTTAAAATAAATTAACTTTTTTTTTTTTCTGTGTACCTGTCAGTATTGGAAGTTGCCAGGAAGAAAATGAGATATGTTTAAGTGGGAGATAAGATTATAAGAATAGCAATTTGATTGTTGATATTTTAGCTTATTTTAAAAAATTTGGTTTCTTCATTAAAAGATCTTTACTAGGCAAAATGACTGGATAGAAGGTGATGTCTTTGTCCTCAAGTGGCCTTTGCCCTCGGGTGACTCTACTCAGTCAGTGAAACAAGCATAGGCTTCAGACAGAACTATTCCACCTCAATTTGCAAATTAGTGGGAGATGTTATCTACTACTTTCGAAGTCTACAGTTCACATATCATTTACTGACTCCTTAATAGAGAATATGCATTTTGATTTATTTTTCCAGTAGTGACAATTTAGGTAAAATGTTGACAGAATGTATAGATAAGAACAGTGAAAAATAGGGCCTGGCTGGTGGCGCAGTGGTTAAGTTCTCACGTTCTGCTTCTCAGCGGCCAAGGATTCGCAAGTTCGGATCCCGGATGTGGACATGGCACCACTTGGCAAAAGCCATGGTGTGGTAGGAGTCCCATATATAAAGTGGAGGAAGATGGGCATGGATGTTAGCTCAGGGCCAGTCTTCCTCGGCAAAAAGAGGAGGATTGGCAGCAGTTATCTCAGGGCTAATCTTCCTCAAAAAAAAAAAAAAAAAAAGAACAGTGAAAAATACAATACAAAACTAGAGAGGAATAGGAGAGAAAGATAGCCTGGGGTCACCTTTTGAGAAACAGAGAGGATTTTGATAACAGATTACTGCAAAGTATCAAGTTTCAAGCATTTAAATCTTTAAGATTTATTCCTCATGTTTTATGCTGTCTTTCCCTCCCTCTTTTTGTAATGTGAGCTCCATGTACTCTCTGAAACAAGACAGGGTGCCTTCACGTGAATAACCGCGTGGCTAACTCAAGTTCTCACATCTGAAAACCTTCCGTCCCAAAGTTTAGATTCAGGACATCTAGGCAGGTGTTATCTACACGGCCGCTTCCTGCAATGCACACATGCTAACACGCATGTCTAATGCAGTCACTTTATTATGCTACCTTCTTTATGCTAAGAACGTTTCCATTTCCCCTTACGTTTGCAGACACACAGTGACAGAAGCAGTGGAATGCTCTGTTAACACTGCTGCCTACAGGCAGGCGTCCTCCTGATCTGACTTTTTTACCCCGCCTTTAAGATTTCAATGATTTTTGTGGTATAGTATGGGGTAGAATACCATTAAAAAAAACTTAAGGTACAATATTTAAAATGGCATCAGTGCAGCTCTGTGGGTATTACTTCCGAGTAAACAACGGAGTGGGAACTAATGCCATCAAGTTTCACTATAAAATTAAGTATTACTGTTGTAATTATCTGAGCTAGAATGGAAAAATAAATGGATGCTGTTGTGGTGAGCGTGATTAGGACTACTGTATCTTCCTCATTCAATTTTCTTCTATTTTTTTCCTCTGATAACGAAAAACCCCATATTTGTTTTACATTGCTTTAAACATGACATCCTTAAATAATGCAGGCAAAAATAACCACTTCTACCACCACCAACCCACCTCCAAATAATGGGTATTTCTGCCTTATTAACAGCAAGAGAAGGTACATCTGCAGGCTTCCATAAGAGACAACCAGGAAACATAAAAAGAGCAGCCTCTTTGCAACAAAGCAACGCTGTAACTGGAACAGCAACCTGTCTCCCAGAGAACAAAGGCACTGCCATGAGGATCCAAGTGTTTGCTCTTTGCCAACATTCCCCCAAAGCTGCAGACATGTTTAGAAAGGATGCCTACACCGCCTATTCAGAAATGAAAAAGAAGAGCTCCTAAGCCGTGAAAGGTCATATTCGGGTTGTGTCAGAACCTAGTATTTTATTTCTTTGTTCTGCTTCTGATTTCATGTTGACATACAAATCATTTAACTTTTTTCTGTATTTTACAGTAATTTCTTTAAATTACTCTTTAAGTAATTTCTTCAAGTGCTCTAAGTATTAAATGTATAAAATAGCTTTAGATGGAAAGATTAAAAGTGAGGCATGAGGGAAAATTCTTATCAACGGAGAGGTTTTATTTAAATAGTATGATGTCACGCAATACTCACTAGAGCTTTTATTTGTTTCAGGCTCCTAAGTAGACATTTAAAGAATATTTTCAACAATTTTCATAATATACCTAAAACTCCTGTTGTTTTTACCTTCTACAGGATATCATTTCTTACAGTAGCTCAAAGGAGAAAGCTACCAAATTCCTCTTTTGGCAACAAAAACACTTTTCTTCAGTAATCAGGGAAGCACATGGATTTAGTTAGCTATGACACCCAACTTCAAGAAAACCTGAACACAAAACAACCTTATCTTAAACTATAACGTGGTCACCTTCTGCTCACTTCTTCCCTATTCCTTCCCTCCTGAATTTTTATTTTCTTTCATGCATATTTTCTCTTTATTCGCAAGATTAAGTTTTACAGCAGTCTAACTTTTGTTAGCATTTTAAATATTATCACCTATTATGGTTATTATAATCACAAGATTCTTCTTGTTTTATGTGTTTAATAGTTACTCACATATCATGATGTTGGAGTACTACAAAACAATACATAGATAAAATAATAATAGTAATTAGGGCCAGAGCATCAGACTGAGGTTCAGATTCTAACCTTAGCACTTACAAAATCTGTGGCCTCAGTTTTCTTATATGTAAAATAGGAATAATGCCCAAGAAGATTGTGATAAATGTCCAAAGTTTACCTCAAACTTAGCTTTTCTAAAACTGAACACATCTTATCCCTCTCCAAATCTGTTCCTTCTCCAAAATGTCTATTTTTAGTAAGGGCCAAAATTATCTCCACAGTTTTCCAACTAAGAGTCAAGAAATCACGAATATTTCCCAGTGGCCCACTTTAAACATCCAGTCACCCAGGCCCTGTGAGGCTCCCCTGGATGACGTCTTAAAGGCTCCGCTCTTCCCGTCCCCACTGCCTCCTCCCCAGTGCGGGCCACAGTTCCTCCACACAAACTGTTCTTCACCTCTTAGCTGGGCTTGCTGCCTCCAGCCTTGCTCCTCTCATGTGCCTTCTCCACCTTGAAGTCATAGAAGTTTAAAAAATACCTATAGGATCATGTCGCCTCCCAGCTCAAAATCATTCAAAGATTCCCCTTTGCTCTTGGAACAGAAGCAATCTCCTTAAAATGGCTCACAGGGCACCCTATGCCTGACCCTTCTTCCCCTTCCAACTTACCTCTTGCGCTCTCTGTCTCACAGTTAGTTGTCCAGTCTCTCCAAGCAATTGCTTGAGTCGGTTCCTCCGCTTGGAAGACTCGTCTTTTCTCCACCTAACTAAATCTTACTTATGCTCAGGTTTCGAGTAGTAATTCTTCCACAGACATTTTACGACGTCAAGTGTAGCCTAAGTCACCCTGCACTGTCAATCAACAGTCCTCAAACCACAAATTACTTTTCTTTTCCAAGATCGGCACCTGAGCTAACGTCTGCTGCCAATCTTCATTCTTCTTCTTCTTCTTCTTCTCCCCAAAGCCCCCCAGTAAATAGTTGTATATTCTAGTTGTAGGTCCTTCTGGTTGTGCCATGTGGGACGCCGCCTCAGCATGGCCTGATCAGCGATGCCATGTCCGTGCCCAGGATCTGAACTGTGAACCCTGGGCTGCCAGAGCGGAGGACGCAGCCTTACCATTCGGCCACGGGGTTGGCCCCTCAAATTCCTTTTTAAAAAAGTCACTCTTCCCCAGTAGAGTATAGAGGTGGGTGAGAGGGAAGCTGGAAGAGAACAGGAGTGAGGGGAGAAAGTGGTTTTTTGAGACATGATGTCTACAGAGAAAGCTGTGCAGTAACCTATCACCTCTCTCCGCTCCTTCGCTCACCTCAGCTTCCCACTGTGCTGTGCAGAACTTATTATATGATCCATATAATTGGAGAGAAGATGAGAAGACAGTATAACTCCCACCCATGAAATCTAGAGGGTGAGCACAGGCTGACTGCTTTGTGACGGAAACAGAGTGCGTTCTCTTTGAGTCTGAGCAAAGGTCAGGATTTCTTTTTCTTCGTTCAATCAGCTTACATTCATTTGTTTTTTTAAGCTCTCATTTTGAGAAAATGTAGATCCACATGCAGTTGTAAGAAAACAGAGATCTTTATTGGATTATAATTGACAATTAGAAACTGTATATTTTTAAGGTAGTCATCTTAACGAGTCAATATACATATACATTGTGAAATATCAGTAAATCAAGCTAATTAACATATCCATCACCTTACATAGCTACCTTTTTGCTTTGTGGTGAGAACACTTAAGATCTACCCTCTTAGTAAATGTCAAGTATACTATAAAGTATTGTTAACTATAATCAAGCTGTTGTACATTAGATCTCCAGAACATATTCCTCTTGCATAACTGAAACTTGTACCCTGTGACCAACCTCTCCCATTTCCCTCTCCCTCCAATCCCAGGCAACCACCATTCCACTCTCTGCTTCTATGGGAATGTTTCCCTTGGATAAGATACTGGCCATATAAGACAGAAAGAAGAGGTCTGAAGCCATTTGAAGACCTGTTCTAGGGGACAGCGTGGGAGGGAGAAGGATTCATGGACAAGAGATTGCATGGAGTGGGCCACCATCACAATAGAGGTTAGAAAGACTGAACAGCCCCCGGATGTGGAAGCATCCCCAGCATCAAGAGAGTCTCCATTGGGGGAACCTAGTGACAGGGACATTGAAGATCTCAAGATGGAGCTGCTTCTGCTGGCAGGCCTTGGGCCATCACCAAGGAAGAAACGTTCATGCTTCCCCCTTTCCGTTCCTCCTTCTCAAGTGCCAGTACTAAAGGGGCAAGAGTTGTAGCAAGCAAGCTGTGGAGGCAGAGCTAGCAAGACAAGAGAAGAAGCTACTGCACTCCATTTCTGGAAGACAGTGGATGCCAAACAGCGGCCTTCACCGGCAGAGAGGGAGGGCAAGTTTTACCTTGGAATGAAGATTAAAGTATTGATGAGTATCTTAGAATAGACACTCTTAATTGAGATAGTCTTTAAAGGGATCTCAGAGGGAGCAGAAAAGTCATGGGTACCCTGCCCATACAGGGCCAGGAGGAGATAATGTCACCAAATACGTGGGAAACAACAACTGTTTTCTTTAGGTCATGAGTTGTGCTTTTCAACATTTATTACCCTTCAACACTCGTTTGAATATCCATTGCAACACTCCCTAAAATTAGTTTTCGCGAAAGCAATTTTGCGAGGAGGGTGGCAGGTATGAGTGGAATGTAAAGGTGGACCTGCAAAATGGGCCCTGAACATCATATTAGATTATGTTTCCTTTATGCTGTTAAAAAAGAATCTCATCTGTCAAAGTTATGAACTAGTATTCTTTGTTTTAGATATGCTCATTCTGAGGGTCAATCAGAATCCATTCTGTTTTCGTATTACAAATTTTTATTTTTTCTTATGAATAGTATAAAAACATAAACTGCCTTTTCTCAAAAGCCTATATGTACATTAATTGAATAGGCTGTAGAAATGTCTCCTTTGGACAGATCTGTATTTACACGGCAATAAAATTGAAAGTGAGACTAAGTAACTACTTTAAATGGAATCTTAACACTACTGACTATGGTCTCCTTCCAGCTTTCCCCTTCCTTCTCCTGGTCTTGCCAATTCTTGAAGAAAGGAAATTCAGTGTCTCATATTGAATCAAATGGCCAGTATTATTGCAAGAATTCTAGATCAGGTTGATAAAAAAGATACAATGAAAATGTTTTAAGAAGACACTGGCTTGGGAATCAGACTGGCCTGTGTACAATGTGGTCTCTACAATTTACTAGCTCCATAGGCAAGTTATTTAACTATCATAAATGTTAGTGTCCTCATATGTAAAACACAGGATTACAGTACCTCTCATAGAGTTATTGTGAAGATTAAATGAGATAAAGAATATAAATTGTTTAGCACAGTGCCTAATGCAATGGAAGTGCTCACATCCATAACAGGAGATCTATTTAACAGAAGTAAATTAATAATATACTGTTGATACACTATTTGAGGCAAAAATGGAATCTTTTTTTCCATTTAACCAGGAAGCTTGCTATCAAACATAACAATTTATTCTCATTTAACTTTAAGAAGAGTAAACAATTAGTGTAAGAATTGTATGTTCCACCAGAACCAAACAGATGATTTAGAACACTAAGAAAAATTTAAAGGAATGGCTACTAACATGGGAATAAATAGGCCCATGAATTTAAAAGTGTATGTATATATAGAAAGAGAGAGAGAGAGAGAGAGAGACCATAGTCATTATTTATATATATAATATGTATACATATATATATTATATATATAAAATAAATGTTATCTAAAAATACTTGAGGGAAAAATGGGATATTCAATAAATAACCATAGGATAACTCACTAGTCATTTGGGGAAAAGTCATAAATTCTACTTCACCAGTTAAACATAAATATATTTCAGGTATTAAAATGTAGCATATAAGAAGAGGAAGCATTTAAATATTAGAAAAAATGTAAATGCATATTTTTGCAGTTCTTAGATTTTATCATCACTTACAGCATGATACGAAACCCAGTAACCATAGGGAAAAAATATAGAACTGAGAACACAATTATTAAAAATAATAGATGGCAAAACAAAACTAAAACAAAACCTAACAAAATCAACCAAGTAAACAAAAAAACATAAATAGGTTAAATGTAGAAACCAAAATGGAACAATTATATACATTACTCTTGCATAATCATGGGAGCTGGGAATGAATTCAGAGAGGAGCCTCAGTTATGATCCCAGAGGACCCCATCTATTGGTACCCCTGCTTTGACAGGCACTTGAATGGCCTTCCTCAGGAGTAGCAGCTATCAAGGACATTAAAGCAGGAGGGGACTTTAGAGATTACTCCGGTTTACTCTCTGCATTTTACAGACAAGACAACTGAGACATGATGGAGTTAAATCACTGACTATAACAGAGATATGTACAAGATGCAGAAAGAGCAGGAAAAACTCTGCCTGCTTGGAGAGCAAGGAGGTCAAAGAAATCTTCGTTGAGGAGGGAGCATTCCAGTGAATTTAGAAGGATGAGTAATAATTCCCCTGAAGGACAGGCGGATTCCATGCTCTCAAAACAAAATAAAACAAAAACAAACGAACGAAAAATTATACATAAAGGCCTGAGGCACAACACAGAAAGGTAAGCCCATTACATTGTGAGCCATCAGGTATAACTGAGGAATAGAGGGTATGAATGGTGTTAAATGACGTTTAAAACATGGGCCATGTGCTAAATATGTGTGTGCCATGCTAAATAATTTTGACCCTGTCCTATAGGTGGTAGGAGATTCAGAAATTTTTACAATACGAGACTAACATCCTGTGGTTGGTGCTTTAGAAAGGAACCTTACTGACTGCTTGAAGGATGAATAAGAGGAAATAAGTTGGAGATTTAAGAAACCCCACCTCTCCATCAAGAACCTCCTGAAATATTCCACTAGGCCTTTTGGGTTTTACCCGGGCAGAATGAGTCTTCCTTCCTCTTGGCACTTTGTGTAGGTTCTATTTTTATGTACTTATCTTACCGACATATATGAATGTCTAGCTCTCTAATTAAAATGAGATCCCCCAGCAAGGATATTCATAGCAACCCTTCCCACCAGAAACACTCTCCACATAATCAGAATTAAAATGTTCATTCAAACAACACATGAGGCTGGGTTCCTCGTGGGTTTCAAAATGGAGTAATGTCCACATCCTATGCCACTGAACTTCTTCCATGTAAAATTTAGCTTGTAAACAAACAACTCTAGTCTAAGATGTATAAGATGAGTGTGTGTATAACACATATATACATGTAACTATAGTATAAGACAAAAAGGTGCAGATAAATGAGTGAGGATGTGGCGATTCCTTCCAAAAGTGGAACACAAAAGAACACTCTGTAGAGACATTGTTGTGTGAAATAGGCCTTGACACATAGGCAGGATTTGAGCACAAAGTGATTTGGTAGAGAAAGAGGAACAAGCAGAAGGACTAGTAACTATAGTGCCTTAAGGAAAAAGTAACTATAATGCCTTAAGACTAAACATGTGGTTTATATTGAAATTTCTCTGATTTTTGTTGTTTTTGTGATTGTTAAGAGTTTGTTTGTTTGAATCCGGATCCAAAGAAGTTACATAAACATTGTGATTGGCTGATGCCTCTAATTGTCTTTTATAAACTATAGGTTCCATCTACATAATATCTTTTTTCCTCTCAATTTGTTTTATTTTCTTTCATTGACGTAAGAAGACACTTAACTCAATCATCTAGATGGTTTTACACTAATTTCCCCTTCCAGACTAAGCACTAGAAGGTGGTTCCTCACCGGGACTTTAAATGTATTTATTTGCTGAATGTATACAAAGAAAAGTGTTAAGACAGATCCTCTCTGGGAAGTACTCTGCCACTAATGACTATTTACTATGAATAGAAAATTATGTAAATTTGGTGAATGAATATTTTAAATACTTGGTTTCTAAGCATTAGGGGTTAATTTCATTAATAACATTTTCCTTTGTAAGCTAAGGAATTTCAGTTTGTGAGTCTAAATCTTTGAATATATTAACGTGAACCATATAAAATTACCTACAAAAAGAGTAATTTCATTGGTTAAATCTAATAGAAATGAAAGCTATTTTATTTCTTCATAATTTAGTATAACCAATATTATTTATAATTATCTAATATATCTGATATGCCACATTCTCATGCTTTAATCACGTAGATTTATAAACATCTAGATTAACATCCAGATTACTTTACTTTTCAAAGACAGATTACTGTTTTAGTTTCTATATGATTCTCTAATTCAGTGTCAAATTTGTGCTTAAAGGGCAACTGGAAATATTTGGCAAGATGTGAGAAGGAGAATGGAAGTGGAAACTGTGCGAAAATGCCTATAATGACTTAAACAGATTATGTATCATTAAGATCCCTCTGGGATGTCAAGGTCAAGATAAGTGAAGGTATTCACTGCTCATCAGTGAAAGGCAGGGAGCAGAGTGCAGCTCCTTTCTAAGAACTATTACCCAACCCCATAGAACCAGGATTAATTTACAGAATTTAATGCTTAGTTGAAATAAAAATGTGCTAGTTCTCAGTGAATTGAGGATGAAAGTGCATATAACAGTCGTAGGTCTGAACTGGAATTATTTAATAACCAGTCTGGTTATAAGCAATTGGTCTCTGAGGAATGTTAGGCAATTTTCCCGCAATTTGAGTTAAATATCATGCCAGAAAAAGAACTCTAATGACTAGTCACAAAGTGACTGCTGAACAGACTTCTCACCACCTTAACAAAAGCCAGAAAAGAATATATGAGGTGAAAGCAGCCACTATTACTCATGTGAATAGGTCTTTAAAAACTCTTTCTTTGGATGTGGAGCAACAGAAGTAAATTTAAAGCCCTCTGGTTGACTCTGACTTGGGCTCTAAACTCCTTCAAAAGAATATATAGAAGAAGAGAGTTTTCAAGGAAGTGGATTGACTTCGTGGCTTTACACAGCCACTCAACAAACCCCAGCCTCAAGAGCCTCATCAAGGAAAAACAAAAATAGCTTTGGTTTAACAGCGAGAACATTGGTAAATAAGGGGAGAAGAGTATCCGTGTGTTGTTTTCTAGGAGATGAAGCATGAGTGCATGGGATTGGAATATCACATATGTGGATCTCAGATTTCTAGATAAAAATATCATAACCTCAGCAATGTGACATACCCTTAACATACAGTCCGACAATCTTAATACATGCACTAGGAAAAACCTGGTACCCTTGAGAGTTATTCAGGAAGGAAGTTATTCCAATGAAGAAACAAGTCCCTTTAATATTTTCTGATTCTAATCCTAACACCCTCTCAGTTACAGTAACTGTTGAGCAAAATTCTGAACATATGAATACATAGATGCATCAAACATTTTTTGAGAAGCAAATTTGATCTGCTCCTCACATTACCGGCTCCCACTATATTAAGCTTCATTTCTAAGAAGTACCCAGGTGAAAGATAGCAAAGTGCCATTTGCTTTAGACATTTTGTTTCAATTAAAAAAAGCATTGGTCTGGGATTCAGAAGCTTATGTCACAATTTTATTTCTGTGATTTTTTTCTATGATCACTGACAAGTCATTGAAACTTTCCATGACTCAGTTTTAAGAATTAGGGTAGATCATTATTATCAAAAACTATGGAAATGCCAAGGAAAATGAGGTTCCAAAGACAATAAAAAATTTTTGGCATTGTGAACTCACCTTTGAGAGATTAGCAGCAAGAGGGTAACTAGGAATGAAGTCCAATTGTATGGACTTAAGGATGCAGGCAGTGAAAAAATAGAACCATCAAAGATGACCACTTGACTCTTAGAATCAGTGCAGAACCACTAGGTTCCAGGAACATCTAATCGAGCTACTGAATTTTACAGATAAAGAAACTGAAGCCAACAAGGTGAAATAATTTTTTCAAGTCAAAAGTTCATGAGAGGGGCTGGCCCCGTGGCCGAGTGGTTAAGTTCGCGCGCTCCGCTGCAGATGGCCCAGTGTTTCGTTGGTTCGAATCCTGGGCGCGGACATGGCACTGCTCATCAGACCACGCTGAGGCAGTGTCCCACGTGCCACAACTAGAAGGACCCACAACGAAGAATATACAACTATGTACCGGGGGGATTTGGGGAGAAAAAGGAAAAAATAAAATCTTTAAAAAAAAAAGTTCATGAGACGCAGAGCAGGGATCAATCCAAAGTTATCTAATTCCAATAGAATATTCTTACTATGACACCATAATGGGTAATTAGGAAAGAGAGAAAAAAAAGAAGATGGATAATTGTGGTAAAGTGAGTTAAAGTTTCATTAATTACATTATTTTCTAAAAGTCCTCCATAATCTCGAAATATCAACAATAAGTAGACAAAGTTCTGAGATATTGCAACCTGCTTATGGAATATTTAACATCTGTCCAAGATGAGCTGTCATTAAGTATGTAATTCTTCACTAAAATTAATGAATTGTATTGCAGTTATGTGTTAAAACGAAGGTTGTTCATTTAATATTGCATGCATTGGCAAACAAAACAGATTTCGGAGTGAAAAATGTTAAAAATTATTCTACAATCTTCTAGGGGGTGGGATTTCAAGAATGACTTGAATAAGGAGCTCTGCATACCTTCTCCTACCAGCAAAACAATATGACTGGTGAAAACCATTAAAACACACCACACACACACACACACACACACACACAAGATCATTTAAAGTATCTGGATACTGTCTTAAGGGCATAGAGCAAATGAAGAAGCATTCATTCAAGAAAATGTATCAAATCTCTATAGGAACAGAGAGGGTCTGTGGAATTTGAGCCATGACTGGCTTCATTACCTGCACCCCGGCTCTATATTATAGAAGCTCTACCAGAAGCATGTACACCTCCCTCTCCTCCCAGCTCCCAGTCTGGGAGTATCTAAATGTCTGAAACCCTGGGTCAGAGCCCAGATAACCTTAGAATAAAAGGGAGTCACAAGCATAGAACAATTGGGAGTCTCACCGAGGAAAGGACGCTTTGCCTCAGACCCAGACAATCGGCACTCCCGCCCTCCGTACAAACTAATGGGACTTCCCCGGCTGATTGTGGTGTGGATGTTGTAAGTACCGATTTGTTCTTTGTTTTCCCGCTCCTTGTTCTGTTCCGCTTTATCCCTGCTCCGCATTCTGTTCTCCTTTATCAATAAACTCTGATTGCTTAACCAACCAAGTAGCCTTGGCGGTACCTGTCATTCCTCGCCCTTTGCGGCTGCGGACAACACCCTGGGAGGGGCAGGCTGCTGAGATTCTCATCCTCCCCACCCGAGCCTGCCCCAAGTTGCAGAGGCTCAGTTTCAGACAGTCACAGCCAAGAGGACCAATCAAGTCTCTCTTTCCCCCACCCAGCCCCCACTGATAGGGCAGAAGTTCCACTCCAGGCGCAGTTGGCCAAGAATACTGGGGTCTAGATCGCCCTTATCCCTAGGGCAGAAGTTCCATGCCAGGAAGGGCAAATTGAGACGAGGGTCTCTCAGCCTCCCATTGTGGCCTACTCAGAGGGCAGAGTGTCACTCCTGGAAAAGCAGATCCCTGTGCCCAGCTCCTGTGCAATGGCACAGAGATTCTACAAGAGGAAAGGCAGGCCATTAGCATAAAGAGCTCCACTTCTCTGCCTTTGGAAGGAGAGTGGAGAACTCTGTGCCTAAAGGACATTGTTGAAAATAATGGAAATCTTTGTAGAGAACAATGAAAAAGAGGCTGGTGGCTCTGACACAAGCAATACAGCAGAGCATCCAGAATTTCAGAAAATTGAAGGAGGGAAGATAAGCCAAGAATAGCCCCCCGGGTTAATAGAGAAAACCACAATTCAACAATAATATTTGGCAATGTTAATATCCCACTTTCAATGATGGATAAAACAACTAGGCAGGATTTCAGCAAGGAAATGGAGGACTCGAACAACGCTAAAAACAACGAGACTTAGCCAACTACAGAACAGTGCACACACAGCAGCAGATTACAGTTTCTCAAGTGCAAAGGGAACTTTCACCAGGTAGACCACACACAATCTTCAATAAATTTAACAGGGTTGAAAACATACAATGTATATTTTCCGACCACAACAGAATGAAATTAAAAATCAATAATAAAAGGAAATTTGGGAAACTTACAAATATGTGTGAACTAAATAACACACTCTTAAATAACCAATGGGTTAAAGAAGATATTACAAAGGAAATTAGAAAATATCTTGAGATGAATACAAACAAAAACACAAAAATAGCAAAACTTAAGAGAGTCAATTGAAACAGTGCTCAGAGAAATTTATAGCTGTAACAGTTATAGTAACAGCAACAGCTTTTATACTAAAAAAAAAGATTTAAAATCAATAATGTAACATTTCACTTTAAGAAACAAGAAAGAGAAAATCAAACTAAACCCACAGTAAGCAGAAGTAAGGAAACAGTAAAGGGTACAAATAAATGAAATACAGAATAGAAAAATAGTAGAGAAAATTAACAAAACCAAAAATTTGTTCTCTGATAAAATCAACAAAATTGACAAACCTTTACCTAGACCAAGCTAAAAAGAGAGAAGACTCAAAATTACTAAAATCTAGAATGAAAGAGTGTATATCACTACTAACCTTATAGAAATAAAAGTTAATATTAGGGAATTCTATGAACAAACTATATATCACAGATAACAGATGAAAATGACAACGTCCTAGCAAGACTCAAATTCCTGAAACTGACTCATGAAGAAATAAAAAATTTGAACAGACCTATAACAAAGAATTCATTAAGTAATTTTAAAACTTCCTACAAAGAAAAATCCAGACTCAGCTAGCCTCACTGGTAAATTCTACCACATATTCACAGACCAATTAATACCAGTTCTTCACAAACCTACCCAAAATATAAACAGGAGGGAACACTTCTCAGCTATTCTCTTGAGGCCGGTATTAACCAAATGAGGTATCACAAAAATAAAACTACAGCCCAATATCTCTTATGAATATAGATGCAAAAATCCTTAAAAAAAATATTAGCAAACCGAATCCATCAGTCTATAAGTAGGATTATACACCATGACCAAGTGGGATTGACCCTAGAAAAACAAGTTGGTTTAACATCCAGAAATCAATTAATGTAATACATTATATTAATAGGATAAAGAACAAAACCACATGATCAACTCAATTGATGCAGAAAAAGCATTTGACAAAATCCAACACTGTGTTATGACAAAAATGCTAAATAAACTAGGATTACAATGGAGCTAACTCAAGGGCATCTATGAAAAACCCAGAGCAAATAATAGACGTAATGATGAAAAACTGAATGCTTTCTCTTTACCATCAGGAATAAGTCAAATATGTCCACTCTCGCCACTTCTATTAAATATTATGCAAGAGGTTCTAGTCAGGACAATTAGGTTTTTTACAAAAGGCATTCAGACAGGAAATGAAGAAGAAAACTATCTCTATTTGCAGGTGATATGACCTTGCATATAGAGAATCCTAAGTATTATGCACACACACACAACTATTTGAACTAATAAATAAGTTCAGCAAGATATAAGACAATATACCCAAATAAACTGTCTCTCTTTCACAAGCAATGAAAAATCCCATGACGAAATTAAGAAAACAATTCCACTTACAATAGCATCAAAAAGAATCACTTAGGAATAAATTTTTAAAAGGAAGTTCAAAACTACTACACTGAAAATTAAACTATATTGTTCAAAAAACTGAAGAATATCCAAATAAATGGAAAGCTATCTCATGTATTTGAATTGGAAGCCTTAATATCGTGAAGATGGTAATACTTCTCAAATTGATCCACAGACTCAAAACAATCCCTATCAAAATCCCAGATGGCTTTCTTGAATAAATTGACAAGCTGACGTTAAAATTCATATAGAAATTCAAGGAACCCAGAATAGTCGAAACGATCTTTAAAAAAACAAAGTTGGAAGACTCATACTTCCAGGTTTCACAGCTTTCCAAAAAGCTACAATAATTAAGACAGTGTGGTACTGGCATAATATAATAGACATATAGATCAATGGAATAGACTTGAGAGCCCAGAAATAAACCCATACAGTTATAATTAATTGATTTTTGACCAGGGTGCCAAGACAGTTCAATGGGGAAAGAACAGTCTTTCTAACAAATGGTGAAGGGACAATATTGTATATCCACATGCAAAAGAATGAAGCTAGACACTTACCTCACAATATACAGAAAAAATTAACTCAAAATGGATCAAAGACATAAATATAAAAGCTCAAGCTATAAAACACTTAGGAGAAAACATAGGAGTAAATCTTCATGACCTTTGGTTTGGCCGCAGTTTCTTTCCTTAAATACCCTCAGTTTTTAAATTGAACTTGAAGATTTTCTTTTTCGTGTAAATCAATCATGTCAACAGTTTTGTATTTGGTATGCTTATTCTGTAGTAAAGCATATTTCCCTTTTCAGATTTAAGCATCTCATTGCCATTTCGCACATCTTTTATAATGTAAGAATAACTAAAGTTTCCATTTTTCTCTAATATGAACTAAGTTATATACAAATTACTTTCACTATTGTTATTTTTAAATTTTTCCTTTCAAAATTGTATTTATTTCTGGTTTTCATGAGATGATAGACAACACAACAGCAACAAGAATTCATTATGACGCTTCAAGTCTGACATTAATAAATTGCACTTTGGGTAGGTCATATAGCTCAACTTTTCTGGATACCAGTGAAGTAGTGTTGAACGAGAAAACTCTGTAACTTTGTTTATCATGTCGACCATTTTTTGGCACTAAAGGCACTTAATATAAAAATATTTGTTGAACAAGATCTGTATGAATTGATCCATCCCTAGATTTCTAAGTTACTGCTGACCTTTGTATGGCTATAAAACAATTTCAATTAAAGCAAACAGAGGAACTGAAAAAGAAAAAAACAGTCCAAAATACAGTTTAAATCAATATTCATTGATTTCTGGAACACTGTATGCAAAGAGCAATAGACAGAGAGTCCTAAGAGAAGCAGCCATAGACACTAATCAAAGAGATAATATATTTACAAGGTAATGCAGCCTCAAGATCTTCAGGAACATTTGCATAATCAGGTGGTAGCAGCTTCATGAATGCAATTTTTGAGTACAAAAGCCAATAATCTTCCATCACCGTTGAAATCATTAAAAGCTATAAACTACTGCATTAAAGTGTGTAGTTTTAGATAATGTTCAATCAAAATATTTATTCATGAGAAAGAATAGTTTAACAAGAGACTCACAAAGTATGTCATTTGTCTTTTTGGTTTTTGCCACGAAAGCAATTTGCTGTTGTTATAAGGTTATTATGATGAAACATATGACATTCAAACTAATTGTGACATTGGCTAAATATTCTTTTCCTAAATGATTCGTAGTTAGGAAGGCATGTCTATTTTGCTAGTCTAGGTCAGTCATTTCACTTGGTTGGGGTGTGTTATTGAAGACAATAGACATCCGTCGAAGGCTTACTATGTCATCCCCAACAGTTGCTCTTTGTCAATTGTTACATTTAATGCTCCCAACAACATTATGAAGCTGGTATTGGTATCCCCATTTCACAGAAGGGGCAACTGAGACACGAGGAACTTAAATACCTGATCCATGTCACACAGCTAGCAGAATAGCAAGGCTTACATTCAACTTAGCTCTGACTTCAAATTTTGCTCTGTCCGTAGTATTTTTCTGGATAGTAACTTCCAAATGTTTGCATTCAGGCCAAAGGACAATGAGTGAATGATTACAGAAGTTGCAATGCCACTCTAATTCTGCCAAACTTGACGGATCACATCATCCCCACCTGGGATTAAGAGGATATTGCTATTTTTACTTTTATGATGCTTGTCATTTGTGAATCTTGTGTTAATTCAGTGACACAGTCCAGGTCACCCTGCTCTAGATATCATGGTGGCAAGCCAAGTGATAGGAAGTATATGATAACAATTCTCCACATCCAAATTCTAAATTCACAAATTTTCAAAATTTAATCTTTCTGAATCCACAATGTGTTTTCCCTCTGACAGCTCCGTCTGTTACAGCATAGAGTAGAACTCTCAGTGTGGAAGGGGCAGAAGGAACAGTTCTGGAATAAGAAGATCCCTGGAGAAGGAAGTATGCTTGCCGAAGCAAGCAAGAGTGCTTGGCAGTAAGAATTCATTCACGTTATTAGAATACTGCTGAACTGTTTTAGGTCTGCTAGTCAAATCTCATTATAAGAAACTGCAGAGGTTTTCATGAACTCCCACTGCTACTTAGTTTTAGCCCCTATCCCTAGCTTTTGCTGCCCTGCCTGATTCATTTATTCAGCCACTCAAGCGAAGAGATATTTCATAAGCTCTGACTACATGCCAGTTCTGGACTAGGCACCAGGGATACAAAGACGAGAAAAAATAAAACCTCTACTTTCATAGAGCTTGAGTTTATTGGGGAAAATGGGGTTTAATCACATAATTAAACAAACGAGTGTATATTCAGAAGTTGAGTTAGTGCTAAGAAGACATATACCTACATTCATATGGTGTTTAAAGTGTCACTAGATGCTTTGTCAAATCCCATCTTAGTGAGTGCTCCCAACAACCCAGGCAGGTAACAATTATCTCCATTTTACAAAGTGATTAATACTCACAGAATCCAAGGGCATTAGATTTGGAAGGGATATTTTAGGATTCATTTAGCGTTATGTTTCTCAAGTTCATATGCTCTCACAATTAGACACTGACTTGGTGGTTCTGTGGAGGAATTTGTATTTTCAGGCAGCTCACAGTGATTGCAGGAGCTGGCAGTTTGGGGAATTCTGGACATAGCTCAACCATCCTCTTAGTGCTTCAATCTCCTCTCCTTTCACCAAATAATCCTCTCAACCTCGTTTGGAATTTACTGGTCACAGGGCAATTTCTAGAGGTATCCCACCACATCTTAGGAGAGTGTTACCTTGTTCAAGGTCATAGCGAAATTGCAGAACTGAGTCAAACCCAAGCCCTTAGTTTTAATTAAAGGGCTCTTTTCATCATAATACATCTGTTTCTGTCTTCACACATAATGAAAAATACACAGAAAACAGGTTAAGAAATTTTTCTTAAAATTAAAGCACTTAAAATATTAAAGTGCTATGCTTTAGAAAATTCTTCTATAGCATTTTTTTAATGAAGTACTAATTACTGGCTTTAGTTAATTCAATTCTCATTCACACAACAGGCTATATTTATTTTGTAAGAATGCTTTAATTGGAATAGGGTATTTAGGACTTTATGCAGTAACTGTCTCGGGATATCGGAATGTAATATTTAATACATATATTCTAATGGAATGGTATAACTTGGATAAAAACAGAATAAAATTATATAATCACGAATTAATTATGTTAGGTATTTTTATTAAATAGCCTTAACCATTTCTCAGACTGGCAGGGTCACCTGAAGGGAATTGTATCTTAGATTTCACCTCCGTGGGTGGTATAATCTCATTTGGGGTGGTACATCTCAGAGCCAATAGGTCAGAGAAATCAAAGCAATTAAACTTATATAATTTTAGGTATGAATCAAAGAAGACGAAATTGAGTTCTCTATTCTGTGAACAATTATATAGTTCATAAATTTCTTGATATAGCGAAATATATCATTTTGGTTTTTTTTTACATTGTTCATCGGAGTTAATTGAACTGAAGGGCAAAATATTGATGCAGCAGTCACAGGCTTACTAAGAAGATATTTTCAACATGATCTCATCTGCTTTTGAATTTTGCTGCCAAGATGACATATGAAAAATTCTCTTCACCTCAAAACAGAAACGAGTACAAATAAATCTGTTATGGCTAAAAACAAAAGTTTCAGTCATTTTTATTTTTTCTATTGCTACATTTATGATAATACCTTATCAAGTTAGAATCTAGTAGCTAGGGATATGCCTTAATTTACTTATAATTTTAACTTTGTAATTGTCAGTGCCCTCGAGTTGATTGCAACTCTTAGCGGCCCTGTGGACAGCAGAGCAGAACCCTGCCTGATCTTTTTGCGCCGTCCTCCTACATTCTGGCACTCTATCAGACAATGCTCTACTGCTATTCACAGGGTTTTCATGGCCAGTTTTTCTAGAAGCAGGTGGCCAGGTCCTTCTTCTTAGTCTGTCTTAGTCTAGAAGCTCTGCTGAAACCTGTCCACCATGGGTGACTATGCTGGTATTTGAGATACTGGTGGCATAGCTTTCAGCATCACAGCAACATGCAGCTGCCACAGTGTGACAACCGACAGATGGGTGTTGTGGTTCTCTAACTGGAAAACGAACCCGGTCTGTGGTAATGAGAGTACTGAATCTTGCACATTAGACCACAAGGGCTGGCTCAAAATTTTAACCAGAGTGTTTTAAATTTATTCTATCTATTAATATATTTAAGCAAAATCAGAATTTAGAAAGAATGACTAAACATCCAAGAAAGCAAAAACCAAAAGAATGAAAATATTTTATATACACATTAATTGCTTTAGTAATGATGAATCTATTATCTAACTTAATTAAAGCATTTAAAAAATATTTCTGAAGGGCTTTATCTAATTAGTCCATATTAACCTAATCCAATTCATAGTTTACATTTGAAATTAGCAAAACACTAATTATGTTCAAATATTCTGTATTTAAGATCTTAATTGCTTTAACTTTTTAGATAATTCATTATTTATTTGACAAGTATCTTCCAAGTAAAAAGTAAAATGTTAGATCATAAAAGAGAGAAAAATGAATGGCAGATGCTTTGCCCTATTTGATTTTATTGTATGATAAAAGGAGATTTAATCAATGCAATTTGATCCAACAGTATTCATTAACAGCCTGTTTTAAGCAATAACTAAACTAGGCTAGATATCAGAAAATAAATGAATTGGTATGTCTTGCCCACAAGTTACTTTGTTGTTTAGTGAGGGGGACACAAAGGTAAACAAACAAGGAGAATACAATGTGATCAGTGATCTAGTTGAAATACAAAAAAAAAGTTTTAATGAAGTGAACTGGAAGGACAAAACAAACACTGAGAGAATTATGATAGTTCACAGATTGGTGGAGTGCAGGGGAGGAATGGGGTCAAGAATCAGGTTATTTTTTGGAAAAAGGGACTACCATGTGCAAAGTCACAGAAACCAAATTGCTCATTGAAGAATGGCTTGTGGAAAACAGTTTGCTTCTAAGAAATAAGATGAAAGATCAAATCTGAAATACACTTTCAAAATGTTCATTCTTCAAAAAACAGCTTAAGAGAGTGAAAACGCAAGACACGGGGGAGGGGGGAACACGTATTTGCAACACATGTAACCTATAAAGGGCTTGTTGTCAAAGTATTTAAATTAGTTTTATAGTTCAATAAGGAAAAGAGGACCAATCCAATAAAAAATGGACAGGAGATCTAAATGAACGTGTCAAAAAATAGGATACACAAATGATCACTAAATATATGAAAAAAGTGTGCAAACTAACTAGAAATTAGAGAAATGCAAAGTAAAACCACAATGAGATACATCTTTTATACCATCTAAAATTGAAACGGTCTACAAATCAAGTTACCAAAGATATGCCTATCTTGGTAAGTATGTACTAGTACAACAAATTTGGGGGGAAAATTTTGATTATCTACTAAAGTTTAACTTAACTCTTTGACCCAGTAATTCAACTCTTAGATACGTACCTAACAAGATATACATCAGAAGACATATACAAACATGGTTACAGCAGTGTTAGAAGAAATAGACATTTGGAAACAACTCAAATGTTCATCAACAGTAGAAATGATAAATAGTGATATATAAGGGAATACTATACAGCACTAAAAAATTAATGAACTAAATGTTACATAATGAACTAATTGTTACATAAAACAACATGCATGAACAACGCAAAACACACTGAGCAAAAGAAGGCAGACACAAAGAATACATACAATATAATTCCATTTGTGTAAATTTCAACAAGAGGAAAATTAAACTACAATGTTAGAAATCAGGATAGTAGTTACTTTGGGAGAGGAAATAGGACATTAATTGGGAACGGCATGCAGGAGACTTATAGAAAATGAGCAATATTAAACTTCTTGATGTGTGTGCAGGCTAGGAGAGTGTCCACTTTGTTATAACTCATGAATTGTACATTTAGAGTTAACGCATTTCTGTATTTTTCTTATTTTTCACATTTAGTTAAAAAAAGAAAATTAACACTTCAGATGTCTTCCTCATACAAATTCTCATCTTCAATAATGACATTGTGTTCTTATTTCTGAAAATGTTAAAATTCTGGGCATTCTCTGCTTTTTGACATGGAACGAGCCTATTATTCTGTTGGTACTCAGCAATTACCAACTTATAAAATTAAAATGGCAATAATTCAATCATTGCACTTTTGACTAAGGATAAGGTAAGAAATGGTCTATCAAGAAAGAAAGTAATTCTAAAGGAAGTTAAAGATTCTCTATAAAATTAGACAAAATCATATTATAGGCAAATAGCATTATCAACTATTTAATGTTAATTATTTGCAAATTTATTAGAAATATACTGTCATTTCCATCTCAAATATAGACCTGGGACACCTCATTTTGATGAACTAAATTTCATTTCTGTTTGGTCCAGTAACTGTCTCTTTTTTTTTAAAGATTGGCACCTGAGCTAACAACTGTTGGCAATATTCTCCTTGTTTTGTTTTGTTTTTTTTGGGGATTGCTTTTTCTCCCCAAATCCCCCAGCACATAGTTGCATATTTCAGTTGTGGGTGCTTCTAGTTGTGCCATGTGGGACGCCGCCTCAACATGGCCTGATGAGTGGTGCCATGTCCGCGCCCAGGACCCAAACCAGCGAAACCCTGGGCAGCCGAAGCGGAGTGCATGAACTTAACCACTCCATTTGGCCACAGGGGTGTCCCCCAGTAACTGTCTCTTTAACTTTGCTTTTTGTTCTGATGCTTTACTTTGGCTTTTAGTCTTAGAAACTTTACATGAACAGGGATTTAGTGACACATTATTGGCAAAAATAAATGCTGCATTTAGTTCTCTTCAATTTTATACGTTACTTGAGAATAATGTAATACACATTTTAATAAACTAAGTTATAATTGATTTTAAACATACTGTTTAAACCTACTGGCAATTTCAATTTTTTCGTTATTATTGCTGCACTATATGCAAACTTGCAATAATGTGATGTCCTTGTAGATATCTCTGAACATGGGAAGTCTACAGTATTTCACAAGCCATGGATGTGATAAATAAATGAAAAGCAACAGGATATATGAGGAAGCCATTTGGTTTAAAACTAATTCAGCCTGACCTTGTTTTTCCAAAAGGGACTGACGTGGCCTGTTGAGCATACATTGTACATCTGCTTTAAACATTTACTATGTCCCAAAGACGAGAATGATGCCCTCAAAGACAGAGATGTAGCTTCACCTCATATTGGTATTTCTTTAAAGATAAGCATCTCTTCCTGGAAACTAAGGATTAATTATCGACCTGCTTTGCTCACCTTGTGACCACTGACCTCCTGACCACTGACCTGCTGTGCCAGCTAATCATGTCATGACAGTAGTAAAAGAGATATTCCTGTCGTATGTGATGTATGCTTTTTGTTCCAAGACGGTATGTAAACATGCTGTACACCCCACTTCTTTGGTGCCCTTCCTTCCTTATGGAAGGCAGGCCCCGGGCTAGTTCTCAGATCTGACTCATAATAAACTCACACCAATTTTGATTTATAGATTGATTATGGATTATTTGCATTAACAGGTGCCTAGGTGTGTATTTTACTTGTCCTCCTTCACCAGTTCTGAAGTCATTCTTCTCTGTTCTCCACAGATTTTTCCCAGCTATCTCCTTTGACCTCTCCTACCAAACCATTTCTTTTCTTTGACTGTTTCACTCTCCTTGCTGCTATTCATGCTTCAGGGAACTTTAAGACTCCATACAAAGAGATCTTTTCCTCTCTTTTTTGAATTTTATTCTGCTTGCTGGGTCTTTTTTGTTGTTGTTGATCTTTTTCCTGGCTATTATATAATACTTTTCCACATCTTTTTTTTTTCAAGTAATTTTATTGGCATTATAATGGTTTATAATATTGTGTAATTTCCAGTGTACATTATTGTTTATCAATTTCTGAATACACTTCATCACATTCACTCCCAGTAGTCTAATTTTTATCCGTCACCATACATATGTGCCCCTTTATCCCTTTTGCCCACCCTCCAACCCCTTTCTCTCTGGTAACCACTAATAAGTTCTCTTTATCCACGTGTTTGTTATCTTCCACATATGAGTGAAATAATGGAGTATTTTCCTTTCTCTGTCTGGCTGATTTTGCTTAACATCATACCTGAAGGTCCATCCATGTTGTCGCAAATGAGACAATTTTGTCTTTTGTACGGCTGAGTAGTATTCCATTGTGTGTGTGTATGTGTGTGTGTGTGTGTGTATGTCTTCTTTATCCATTCATCTGGAGAAGGGCACTTGGGTTGCTTCCACATCTTGGCTATTGTGAATAATGCGGCAATGAACATAGGAGTGCATAAATCCCTTTGGATCATTGATTTCAAGTTCTTTGGATAAATACCCAGTAGTGGGATAGCTGGATCATATGGTTTTTCTATTTTTAGTTTTTTGCAGAATCTCCATACTGTTTTGCATAGTGGCTGCACCAGTTTGCATTCCCCCCAGCAGTGTACGAGGGTTCCCTTTTCTCCACATCCTCTCCAACATTTGTTGTTCTTTGTCTTGGTAATTATAACCATCCTGACCAGTGTAAAGTGACATCTCATCGTAGTTTTGATTTGCATTTCCCTAATAATTAGTGATGTTCAACATCATTTCATGTGTCTGTTGGCCATCTGTATGTCTTTGGAAAAATGTTCATATCTTCTGCCCATTTTTTGATTGAGTTGTTTGTTTTTTGCTGTTGTTGTTGAGTTGTATGAATTCTTTATATATTTTGGAGATCAACCCCTTGTCTGATAAGTGATTTGCAAATATTTTCTCCCAGTTTGTAGGTTGTCTTTTCATTTTGTTCATGACTTCCTTTGCTTTGGAGAAGCTTTTGAGTTTGATGCAGTCCCATTTGTTAAGTTTTTCTTTTGTTTCCCTTGCCCGAGTAGACATGGTATTTGAAAAGATGATGCTAAGACCAGGATCAAAGAGTGCACTGCCTATCTTTTCTCCTAGGAGTTTTATGGTTCCAGGTCTTACATTCAAATCTTTAATCCATTTAGAGTTAATTTTTGTGTATGGTGCAAGATAATGGTCTACTTTCATTCTTTTGCATGTGGCTGTCTAGTTTTCCAAAATACCATTTATTGAAGAGACTTTCCTTTCTCCATTGTATGTTCTTGGCTCCTTTGTCAAAGATTAGCTGTCCATAGATGTGTGGTTTTATTTCTGGCCTTTCAATTCTGATCCATTGATCTGTTTGTTTTTGTGCCAGTACTATGTTGTTTTGATTACTGTAGGTTGGTAGTATGTCTTGAAGTCAGGGATTGTGATGCCTCCAGCTTTGTTCTTTTTTCTCAGGCTTGCTTTGACTACTTGGAGTCTTTTGTTGCTCCATATCTACTTTAGGATTCTTTGTTCTGCTTCTGTGAAGAATGTCATTGGGATTGCACTGAATCTGTAGATTGCTTTAGATAGTATGGACATTTTAACTATGTTTATTCTTCCAACCCATGAACATGGAATATCTTTCCAATTCTTTGTGTCTTCTTCAATTTCTTTCAATATGTCTGATAGTTTTCAGTATACAGGTCTTTCACCTCTTTGGTTAAGTTTATTCTTAGCTATTTTACTCTTTCGTTATGATTGCAAATGGGATTGTATTCTTGATTTCTCTTTTTGCTACTTCATTTTAGTATACAGAAATGCAACTGATCACATATCTTAATACATAATAATAAGATTGCAACAATAAAATCATATTTATATTTACTGAGTGTTTTTTATATACTGGTACTATTCTAATCTAGGGGAGATTTTACATATATATATAAAATTTATGCCACTGTAATTATAAGCCATTATTATTCACAATCTTTGTTTTTGAGCAAGATTAGCCTTGAGCTAACTACTGCCAATCCTCCTCTTTTTGCTGAGGAAGACTGGCCCTGAGCTAACATCCATGCCCATCTTCCTCTACTTTATATGTGGGACGCCTACCACAGCATGGCTTGCCAAGCGGTGCCATGTCCGCACCCGGGATCCGAACTGGCGAACCCAAGGCCTCAGAGAAGCAGAACGTGCGAACTTAACCGCTGCACCACCGGGCCGGCCCCATTATTCACATTCTTAATAGCTCTCTTTATATGTTTTTAAAATCCTAGGGACTCACTAATACACTTAGCAATCTAGTGAATTAACTAGCCGAGACAAAAGAACAAAAGATCCTACCCACACTGTCAGTTGTATTCCTAAAGAAAGCAACTTGAGGTGTTCATGCCTTTAATAATTGAGGTCTGTGCTGTGCAGAATTTGCTGAATGACCAACCCTCTATTTTATTTCTCTATGTAACAACTCCCATGGTCTTTTAATAACCTCTATTACAGAAACTTAATTGTAAGGAGATTATGAACAAACGTATATGCTACTGTTATAAATCATAAAGCAAATAAACATCAAGATAGAAACTTCAGGTTAGGCAATGCGTCTTTGTACTTGCTGAGTATTTTTCACAAAGTATATAAATCAGAGCAAGAGGCATACAGACATGAACATAACATTTTTGCTACCCTTTCATAACTGGGTTCAGATTTCCTGAGTCTTGTTTCTTTAACAGCACAAAATGATCTAAGAGATATATATATATATATGATAATGGAAGCTAGTTCCAGCTCAGTAGGTATGAATCTGAGGATTATATAGTGGACTTTTCATTAACTATTGTTCTAAATCCTGTAGACTTGTAAAACTATAATCACTTTCTATTCAGCTCATCAATCATAAAGATTACCAGCTCCTTACATAATGGGAATTTAACACAGATCTGGTATTCTTCAATTTAAAGAATATAGGCAAGAAAGGATAATACATTTGAGAGAGTGACTTCATAAATCTTTTAAGGTTCAAGTCTATAATAAAATTGTTTTTCAAGTAATGGTTATTCGGTCTTAGGTTTGCCATACGTTATGAATCTGTTTCTAGTGAAGACCATATTTTTTATGTTAATTTACATGTTTTGCCTTTTAAAAGTACCACAGCCTCAGAGTTCACCCAACTTAAGATGTGCTAGGAGCCCTCCATGTGTCAAAATTTAGCAAATCGGTCCTCAACAGGATTTTATCTAATTTTATGATATATGGTAAACAGTAAAAAGTCATTCTTTACATTCAGAAGTTTTCTGAAGAATTACACTGCAGTTTTTAGGAATTGCTTTCAACATCTCTTTATAATTTGTGAAACTATTCATAGCCTCTCCACTGGTTCCCTGCCTATCGCCTCTGAAATGACAAAATAGCAAAATTTACTATATGGAAACATCTCATCCAACATATTTTGAAGCATCCTCTTAAACTGAATATTATTTCTAGATGTTTTATCACCATTTGATAGGCCACTTAAAGGTGTTTCTAAAAATATTCTTTGAAACATTCTGTATAGTCTGTCTTTCCCAGTTTAGAGCAAATCTATCAATGGGGCGTCTAATGTCAGTATTGGACATTATGTGTCTATTCTAAGTTTTCATTTTTCTGTCAATAGGACAGAAGCCCTGACACAAAGTTATAAAATGTTTCTGACATTCGTGGCTCACAGAGCAAGAGTTTCAAAGAGCAGCAGAAGCTTCTTTTCAAACAAAGAAGCTGCAAAGAGCTGCTTAATGTTGATTAAGCAGAGACATTTTCTTTAAGCCAATTGCTGAAGTAAATAAAAAGGGAGGTGGCGAGGAAGGTAGCAGTTTGTTTTCACAGTGATCAACCAATCTGCACTTAACATGCAGGTTATGGGAAATTAAATGCAATTGAGCATCTTGGGATGTAATGCTTTTCCAGAATGTTCTAGAATCTTCTGTAATGTTCTGTAATGTTCACATGCCATACAAAAAGGAGAAAGAGTGGTAACTCATTGAGGTGTTAAAAAAAACAAACAAGGAAACAAAAAAGAATAAAAATAAAAAAGCTGTTGTGGAAGAATCCATAAGGAAACTATTAGAAATAATAAACAGCTACAGCAAAGTTGCAGGGTATAAAATCAACATCCATAAATCAGTAGCATTTCTATATGCTAACAATGAACTAACAGAAAAAGAACTCAAGAACTCAATCCCATTCACAATCACGACAAAAAGAATAAAATACCTTGGGATAAATTTAACCAAGGAAGTGAAAGATCTATACAACGAAAACTACAAGACTTTCCTGAAAGAAATTGATGATGACATAAAGAGATGGAAAGACATTCCATGCACATGGACTGGAAGAATAAACATAGTTAAAATGTCCATACTACCTAAAGCAATCTACAGATTCAACACTATCCCAATCAAAATCCCAATGACATTCTTTACAGAAATTGAACAAAGAATCCTAAAGTTCATATGGGGCAACAAAAGACCCCGAATTGCTAAAGCAATACTGAGAAAGAAGAACAAAGCCGGAGGCATCACAATCCCTGACTTCAAAGCATACTAAAAAGCTACAGTAATCAAAACAGCATGGTACTGGTACAAAAACAGATGCACAGATCAATGGAACAGAATTAAAAGCCCAGAAATAAAACCTCACATCTATGGACAGCTAATCTTTGACAAAGGAGCCGAGGGCCTACAATGGAGAAAAGAAAGTCTCTTCAACAAATGGTGCTGGGAAAGCTGGACAGCCACATGTAAAAGAATGAAAGTTGACCATTCTTTTTCACCCTTCACAAAAATAAACTCAAAATGAATCAAAGACCTAAAGATTAGGCCTGAAACAACAAGTCTTCTAGAAGAGAATACAGGCAGTACACTCTTTGACATCAGTTTCAAAAGAATCTTTTCGGACCCCATAACCCCTCACATGAGGGAAACAATAGAAAGAATAAACAAATGGGACTTCATCAGACTAAAGAGCTTCTTCAAGGCAAGGGAAAACAGGATTGAAACTAAAAAACAGCCCGCTAATTGGGAAAAAATATTTACAAGTTATTTATCCGACAAAGGGTTAATCTCCCTAAGACGTAAAGAACTCACATAGCTCAACAACAAAAAATCAAACAACCTGATCAAAAAAAGGGCAGGGGACATCAACAGACAGTTCTCCAAAGAAGATATACGGATGGCCAATAGACGCATGAAAAGATGTTCATCATCACTAATCATCAGGGAAATGCAAATCAAAACTACACTAAGATATCACCTTACACCTGTTAGAATGGCAAAAATATCCAAAACAAAAAGTGATAAATGTTGGAGAGATTGTGGAGGAAAAGAAACCCTCATACACTGCTGGTGGGAATGCAAACTGGTGCAGCCACTATGGAAAACAGTACGGAGATTTCTCAAAAAATTAAAAATAGAAACACCTTATGACCCAGCCATCCCACTACTGGGTATCTATCCAAAGAGCTTGAAATCAGCAATTCCAAAAGTCCCATGCACCCCTATGTTTATCGCAGCATTATTTACAATAGCCAAGATGTGGAAGCAACCTAAGTGCCCATCAACTGATGATTGGATAAAGAAAATATGGTGTATATATACAATGGAATACTACTCAGCTGTAAAAAAAGGACAAAATCGTCCCATTCACAACAACATGGATGGAACTTGAGGGTATTATGTTAAGTGAAATAAGCCAGATAGAGAAAGACAACTCTGTATGACTCCACTCATAGGTTGAAGTTAACATATAGGCAAAGAGAACTGATTGGTGGTTACCAGGGGAAAGGGGGTGTGGGGGTGGGCATAAAGGGTGAAGTGGTGCACCTACAACACCACTAACAATAATGTACAGCTGAAATTTCACAAGGTTGTAAACTATCAGAATCTTAATAAAAAGAAAGAAAAAAAAAGCTGTTGCTGGATGAAGATATGGGATTAATCACGTAATGCCATCACACCATATCAAAGGTACAAATCATATCACATCCAGCAAAATCACAATGCTCTTTTGCTTCTGACTGGTGTTAATGCTAAGCCTGTCAGCAAAAGCACCTCCTGTGCTTGAGCCTGAACAAATTTATTGAAGAAAATGATGCAAGTCCTTCCAGAGAGGCTCCTCTAAAAGCCACACACTTCTCATTCCTCTGCTTCTAACACAAAAGGATATAGCATTTCAGATAATTCTTATCAAATGGTCATTGACTGCAGCTTAATCTATAAACATTTGCATTCCTTGTTTGCTTGAAGCTGAACACAACATCACATTTCCAGTGAAAAATTAAGAATATATGTATGTATTTAAGAGGCTGTCAGTTCTGAAATTTCATATGTGACATTAATTCTCACAGGCAGCAACCATCAGACAACTACGAAGCAGTTCACCTGGTAAACTTCAGGCTTCATTAGACTGAAAAAGATATTTTGTCATTTACTTATGAGATTTAAACTATAGCCAAGAATTGGCTATATAACTGCTTTGCAAAGGTTACAAAGAACAATTCTAATATTAAAAAATAAATACCTAGAAGATAAAAAGCAGTGTGATTTGCCCTATTTCTGAAATAATTTTTTAGTAAGTGACATTCTACTGGAGGAGCCACTGTAAGTCCAATGATCTCTTTAATGGGAGAATTTTATTGTGAAAAGAGATCATATTCACAGAAAAGCAGATGTTTACAGCTTTTGGCTCTAGAATTAGATTATATATGTGGCAATTAATTCATTTAATTAAAATTGCTAAATATTTATATACTCATATTTGTATAAAATACCTACTTTTCTTAAAATATCTTGTATGTTTAATTTTTAAGACACAAGGAGAAAATTCAAGGAGATTTTTATTTGCTTGTTAAATGTGGCAATAGTATTTAAATGATGTTAAAATTAAAGTAATAAATGCAGATTCTGAGCAAAGAAATCGAGAAATAAAGATGACTGTAAAATAATATTTTATGAGAGCATTTGCATATTTTGGCATAGCAAAATGGCATATGTGGGTATTAGAACTGGGCACGTTTTATTAAAGACTATCATTATGAAATAAAATAGCTGTAATTTTTCAAAGCATTTCTGACTTTCCATAAGGATACCCATTTTCCACAAGTTGGATTCATATGCCATTTAGTCTTAGAAAGCTGAAAGGGACAACTTTCTTGATGATGATATCAGGAAGATTATGAAGAACTTTGATGTCTCTGAAGTGTTAGGGAAATATATGTGAAGCAATGTCCCAAGAAAAAGTAATAACATAACAAAAAAGTAAAAATACAATTAGATAATACACATGCCCATGCAGTTATAAATACATATTGAAATTAGTGCCATATAGTAGGAAAAAGGAGAAGACTATATATCAGAAATCCCCTTCTCTGGTCTTGACCAACCAAATATGTGTCAGTCAGCTTTCAGTGTGCTCATTTATCACATGAAGACTTACATTAGGAACACACATGGTAGGTCCTCAACATCTACTGATAAACAAATGAATGAGTTTAACCCTTCCGTGATTGATCATACAAGAATTAACCTAGTATCATTTCTTTTTACTAGTAGAACCATTAAGATAAAGCATCTGTACATGAAAAAATATAAGGGCAGACCCATGAGTAATAAATGAGCAGTATGGATGTATAGAGAACAAATCATGACAGACAAATCTGATTGCTTTTTCTGATAGAATTACAAAATTAATGGGTAAAGGGAATGCAGTACAAGTCATATATTTGGGTTTTCATAAAGTATTTAATTCAATATTTCATAAGCTCTGACTTGCAATATTAATTCAGATTGGCTTGGAGATGATTATTCTCAGATGGTTTGAAAACCATTTAAAGAGCTGTAAACAAGGGGTAATGATAAATGGCAACAGACAGAGTTGAGGGGAGGAGAGAACTGCCACTAAGGTTGATTTAGATCTTGAGTTTTAGTATCTTCATTACTAACATGCAAAATGGAATAAACAACATGCAAATGAAATTTGAAAATGGCACTAAATCGGAAGCCACTCTAAACATAAGAATAGTAAAACAGTCAAGAAGATGTAAGCTGGAACCTAAAAAGGGAGTACATAAAAGACTGCTCACTCTAAAAAGGCAAGTGTGTGTTAAAAGGCATTTTGGATTTATTAAAAGCAAACGAAGCTAGACAGATCTGGCAAAACAGGTTCACAAAATAGGTTAGCACAATCCTGTAAGTAATGCATTAATGGAAACTCCTTTAATAAGTATGCACAGACTTTTATTCACGTTTAAATATTGACAGATCTGCAAATGGAGAAGAGTATGAGGATTACAGTTTAACCCAAATTCTGATTTTCAATATGGCACCCCAAATAGGATAGTACACATCCTTATAGAATGACTTTATACATTCAATTCTCTATTTTCCTCCATATGAATTATTCGCAGGAAAAAAAATTCCACTATAACTTAGCTATTCTTTGACACTGAGCACACATACAGGAGTTTTCATCCCTCATGAGTGCAGTTGAAGTGTATGTGGGGAATATCACCTACAGAAAAGATAATCACGAAGGTAAATCTTCTGTAAATGACTTTTGGATTATCCATGGCACAATGCTCCCTCTTCATCCGTGCAAATAATTGAGAGTCGATTGTACACACATATAAGGAAAGATAAATAGGAAGACAAATGACTTCCATAAGAAGATTGTTACTTTCCTCCACTTTATCCCCTTCTATCGGACAACTCAACAAATTAGAGGGAATTCAGAGCACTGAAACAAAAACAATAAAGACAATAAAGTTACCCACTTATGAGAATGAATTAAGTGAGCTAACCCACAGAGTGCATCTGACAGCCGTGAACGAGCTATAATGGGGACCACCTAGTTACAGGCTGAAAATCCAAGAGAGGAAAGTCTTTTCATGGAGTAAGAGCAGTTTCCCTCTTACTCAGATTCTCAGATAAACTACAACTTGGAAAAAACACGATTGCCGAAATTATTGTGAACAAATTTGACTTAGACTTTTATTGCAGACATATTTCTGAAGGACTGAAGAACCAACTCTTAGCTATCCATGGGTAAAACACTGAAAGTTAGAAGATATTATGGAAATCACAGTGATTTTGAAATTAGATAGGCCTAAGTGTGAATCTTGGCTTTGCCGCTCACACAATGTATATGGTTAAAGGTCCTCACCTAAAAATGGAGATGATAAAACTGACTTAATTCACAATGTGTTAAATGAGAAAACAGGTGCCCACAGAATGTTAAAATAATAAAGAGTAGGAAAAAGTCACATTTGGTTTTGAAATATATATACAAAAAATGTTTATATTTTCCATATTGCAAACCTAAACTTTTTAAACTATCCTCGCTAACTGGAGGAAAAATGGTTGAAAAAGAGTGTGATATCTGAGATCTGGAAGACTTAGGTATGACTACCACTTCCTCATTTACAAATTATAGGACTTAGGTAATTTATTTAAAATCTGAGTCTCATATTTCTCATTCGTAAAACTGCAGAAGTAGTGTGCAGGTCAGTAGATCATAACGTGCAAGGATGAGCATACAGTGGATACAGAATAAACACTGATCTTCCTTTAGCCCCATCTATATCTTTCCCCACCTACAATACCTACTTTTACTACCTATTTTTCTTATTTTCTTTAATGCGCATGCCATTTTGGTGCGTACGTTGCATCATCAGTCTCCAAGAACCACACTGAATTTTGGGTAGGGAGTACATTCCACCAATGTTTTTTTCCCATCTTCTAACAGTTTAAAAATCATCAAATAAGATAATGTATTTGAAATTACTTAAGGTCAGAGTGTTACATTAACAGCAGATTATATGTTATTAGTTTAAGTATTCCTACATACGTGTTGTCTTTGTTTCATGAAATTTCAGAATAAAAGGCTATATTTATATAGCTCATTCTGTTCAGCACTAACTACAAATGGGTGATAAGTAAAAGCTTTTTGATAATGGGTGACAATCAGGCATCTACTCAACCTCTTTCTGCTCACTCCTGACCCTTTCAGCTTGGCACTAGCATCTGGAGCCTGACTTCTGACTGAAGAGCAGGGAAATAGACAGCTGGGCTTAGGTCATCTTCTTTACATATTTATTTTTGACAGTTGTAGGTCATCTTCACAGGAAAAACTATAAAGTAATATAAATATATTAAAAATAAAACTGGGAACTTTAAAAGCTGAGAATCGCTCTTCCCAGGAAATTTATCTTATTAATACCCTTTAAAAAGAATATCATGCTTTCTGTTTCTTCAGCAAGTTCCTCCTTCACAATAGGAGGATCCGTCTCTCCCTCTTCCCCAAACCCCAATGCGTTCCCCACTGTTTGCTTGTATCAAGTTAAACATTTCTTAAACAGGAAACATTTCAATTCTCTGGGAAGACAACCTTTCCAATATATACAGATACGCCATGTAAGAATGGGTCCTCTCTCAGAGCAGTGGTTTTCCATTTCCAGGAGTATGCAAGTTATTTTGTTGAAAGAATTGAATGAATGTTGAGGGAGGGAGTCTGTTCTGGATGAGAACGGATCAATTCCAAAGAGTTTTCCACCACTAGGAACCTCGGAAAGAGAAAGAGTGACCTTCTCTGTATTTCATGAACATTTCCGAATTTAAAACAATAATTGAGCACGGACTTTTTCCAGGTACTTTGCCAAATACTGGTAATATAAAGATAACCAAAGCATAGTCCTGCCCTTCAGAATATCCTGACCCCGTAAAGGAGAAAAAAACCAGAGGAGACTGTAACACAAGCTGAGAAGTGCAGAGAGGCAGATATGCATTCAGGGCCATGGCTGCACAAGGAGGTGGCACTCACCCCGATGCGGACACACGGAGGGCTCTGATTCCTAACGTTTTCGTAATGCAGGCACCATATGTTTGTGTGTAAGAATTTTAACATCTTTCAGTTTGTCACTTTGCTGTTTCAATGATTACTAAGACAGTCCAAAAGAGATTAAACTAAATGACACCATTGCTCTTTACAAAATACAAAGGCTTTTACTTTTCTAGTAATAAAAACACATATATTCATGTCATAAAATTTGGCAAATAAAGAAACGACATGGAACAAGAAAATAATACATTACTATTAATATTTTTGTGCTATTTTCATTCCAGTTTTTTCCTTTCTCTCTCCACAAATAGAGACGCAGGTAATTGTAATATGTATGCAATATATGTATAATGTATGATGTTTATGTGTATCCATGGGCATATATCTATTATACCTACAGTAATACAAATGGTTTTACATTCTTAAAAAATCAATATCATTTTCTAATATTTATTGAGCACTTATTATATGAAATATAATAGTTGCGCCTCCCTAACAAACTTTGACAGATAAAGGAACTTACAAATGTAAGTATTTAGAACAGTGTCTGAGATATAATATGCCAATAAATACAGCTGTTATTAGCATTATTGTATTGCCTTCACTATCTTTATACCAGGATCACTTGGGTCTGGCGATAATAAGGGATACAACATTATTTTTTCATGAAAAGATATTAAAGGTGATATAATAGATACATATTGTATCTGTCCAGAACTCCACTTCCGAGAATTTCTTCAGTCCTCTCTCCCTCATATCTAATGCATTGACATAATGTTGGGTGTTGCTGTCATCTGGCCTCTGTTGACATATCCAGGGATCAATCATACTCCTTTGAAATCAGTTATGGAAAGTAAACTAAAAAGAATTTGGTCTTATTTTGGGTATCTTAACTGAGACCTATAAGCAGAGGAGTGATCGGCAGCCATGTTTTCCATTGTGGGGTGAGACAAGCAGACAATGTCAGTGTACAAAGAAAGATAAAGAAGCCAATTCATAGGGAGAAATAGAAATGAGAAATGGATACAATATTCAGATGGTCTGCAAATTTAGGATTTCCATTTTTCCTGAGGCCCTATTCCCCCCCACCCAAAAAAGAGAAAAAGAAATTTGTCCTTGGGTTTTAAGAAATACTTTTATATCACTATCATAAATTCCCCTTTTGCTTAAGCTGCCTTAGGTCTAACCACTTACTTTTATGGATGAGGTAAGAAAGGCCCAGAATAGCTAAATTACTTGCCCAACATCACGTAACTTTCAAGTGGCTGATGTGAAACTAAAAATAAGATTGAGTATGTAAACAAATATTAATTTTACAGCATTTCTAATAAAGTGCTGGCCTTTGTATCAGATCAGGTAGGGAAAGAGAGGACAAGGTTGAAAAATTAAAGCAACAACTTGCCCTTTTCTTCCAAACTCAGAACTGCTGAGAAGAGAGATCATGGCCAGATGATACCTGGAAATCAATCTGATGCAAAGTACATGGGTGGGAGAACACCTTTTCCAAAGACAAAATTCCTGGACTCTGAGAGCCACACAAAATGTTGACACTCTAGATAAGATACTGAGAGGCTACCAACTCTCAAAAAGAGCCTGCCAGAGACCCTCCCCCAACCTTCCCCTTTGTCTCACCTAATCACACCAACTTGTATCCTCCAGGAAAGGCGTGTATCTACCAGAGAATGTGCATCTGTGATAGAGAACCATAGTGCCTTAAAAAGATCAGCTGTGGATTGTTAAGATCACAGCCCTCCACGTAGGAAATGCGTTGTAAGCAAGATAAAAGTCTCTTATGGCTTTAACACATACACAAAAACCTCCTCTAAAGGCCATCAACAAAATACGCTTCACTAAATAATGAGTGTGCAACCTTTTTCTTTTAGGTTGCTTAGGAACTAAAGCACATTTCCACGAACAAAGCAAACAAACCTAGAAATACAAATAATTTTACTGCTATGAATAGACTATACAGACTTATGCAAGCCAATGGATATAATTTATAATAACATTATTAATACCACCAATTTCTAAACTGTATTCTATAGCTATAATTTTGTCATCAATCTTTGTTTCCATACCACACCATCATGGTCCCTGGCACGTGGTAAGTGCTTAGCAAACGTTTGGTGAATTAATAAAATCTATTAACAATCCTCACGCTGCTGGGTTTCTCTGTGACACTTTCAGCAGCTCAGCAGTCCACACAGTCCGAACAGCTTGAGAGGTGAAAATTTGCACCCTAGTGAAAAGAGTTCTAAACAGCAGGCCAGGAGACGAGGCTCTTAGTCTTAGATCTGTCGAGACACTTGCATTCACTTTCCTCAGCTATAAAACGTGTTTTGTACTAAGTATTTCTAAGAGCTAAATTCTCATAACAGTCTACATTTTTAAGGACAAGGAAGATGTTATGGATACATTTTAAAAGCAGAAAAGTGTTAGAATCATAGCTTTACCATTTACTGGTCACCTTGGATAGTTTGCTAAACCTCTAAAGTTCAGTTTCTTCTCTTGTTAAATTGGAATTATAATAATAGTTACTTCATACAACCGTTATGAGAGTCAATTGAAATAAAGCGTGTGAAGCACTAAGCACAAGGCCCAGGACTAAGGGCTCAAAGTCATTATTTGGTATTACTGTTCTTGGTTTTCTTTATTTGTTCTTATTGTTGTTCTACATCTGCTCTCTTCTCTGAGGCAGAAATAAGTGGAGATTTCTTCATCTAATTAGAATCTGGTGGGAAAAGGCCGTCAAGGAGACTAAACCCTGCCACTTTAATATATAAAGCACAAAACAAGTAAAACATCAAAGGGTTATTGAACTGCGTGGTCTTTGAACACATTAATAAATAGAAGCTTTGTATTTCAGGTATCATCTTCTTTTATAGTCGGGCGTACATGAAATTCTCAATCACATTAAAGGAGGCCTGGAATGATTATGTTTATCAAAGGAAGGCATGGATTTTGAAGATTAAGTAGTAGTACTGGATACACTATTATGGAAGGAGTCCTGGGTTGTATAAAGGACATGTTCATCAATATCCCATCCTGGGTACTAACCATAACAAGAATTCTGGTAATTACACAAAATCACCATATGAGAGAACGGAGACTTGGATGTGCTGCATACGTGCAAATGTCACAGAACCAGTGAATGGCAGAAGTGAGATTCCAACCCTGAGTTTAGTGAATGTGTACCATACACTTTGAGTATCACTCAAATGTCTATTTTGTGTGAAATTCACTATGTAAAAAGAAAGCCTAAAATGAAATTTTCAATTTAAACATTATGGGAAAAATAACAGATATGTCATTGCTATTATGTTCAACATACAAAGTACAGGAACAGATATTTAATCTCTAAAAATTACAAGCTTCACTGAAGGGTACACTTTGAATAAAGCAATGCAACGATCAATCATTGTCAGTGCATACTGATTAAGGACTAATGGTGAGGAAATCGTTTGGTGGCTGCAGACCCAATGAAAATGTCTAGGTCCTAGAAAATACAGTATGGGAGGAAAAAAATTCTTAGAACTTTTAGAATTCTAAGTTTGGAAAAGGATGCAACAAATAATGCAAGAGTAAAATTATTCAACTTTTAAAACATTTGTAGATTTCCCTTAGACAATGTTTTGTGGTTTGTGTGTCAGTTCATGTGTCTGATATCCAAAGAACTTTTTAGAGCAAATGAGTAACTTCTGAGAACTTCTGAGCATCAAAACCAGTTCCTTTAGCTTCCAGCCATGTTAGAATACAGATTTTCTCTTTTGTAGCAACCCTGAGATATACAGTATGTTGTTTTCAAATGAGGCTTCTATTTTCCTAAAATTAATGAGTGCATCCTTTCTCTAGACAAAATAAATAACTCGTCTAAATGACTTTAACAATCTAATAACTGATTAATTTATCAGATCAGAAGGTCAAAATAATAGAATTTTTCTTTTTTCCCCGATGGGCTTCGTTTGAAAGGGGTAACAGGCAGGGAGATGAAGGATTTGTCTTCTGTATTTTGTTTCACAAACAAAAAGTTTTTCGGTTCTTACAAACCTTTCAAAGTTCACACGGTCTCGCTTTTTCAGAAAGCCCTCTCTGTGCTGCATGAGTTTTCTGTTTCTTGTCTTTAAACTTTTATTGCACTAACCTGGTATATACAGCAGAGGATGACCCTGGAGGTCTAATCTGCATCTAATAACGTAGGACCCTCATTTTACATATGAGGAAACTGAAGTGACTAATCTTTTTTTAAACTTGCCTAAAATTCCTGCTTTTTGTTTGTTTGTATTTATAGATTTAAGTTATTCATTGACCCAAAGCTCTAGATACGGAAGAGAGAAAATTAAAAATATGGTTGGTGTCAACAAAGTGGTACACGGAAGTTCCACCGAGCCTTCTACAAATGTGTTTCTGTTGTTCCACACGTTTGACCAGATTTCTTTCATAATTCTAATTTCATGCATCTGAGGCACCACTGTTCCTCCCTTCAGCTATTGCTTTGGTCTCCTAGCTCCACTCCTGCCCCTCTTCAGTCCATCCATAGAAGCCAGAATTATCTTCTTCATGTATAAATCCAATTATTTTCCTTTTCTGCTATAATATCCTAAGAAATTCTGTCATTCATGTTACAAATTACCCGTTCAAATCAATTTTGTCCTCACCTATCTCGTCAGCCCCAAGCCAAGCTTGATCCTGGTTCAAGGCTTGCATATGAGCTACTATGTTTAATCACACCCCTCTCTGGGGAACGTTCTGATCTTCAAACAGCTGGCTTCTTCTAGTCATTCAAGTTGCATCTTAAATGTCACCGTCTCCCAGAGCCCTTTCCTGACTCCTCTGTCTGATTAGCTAGACTCATTAAACCTCTATCACTTCCATTTTAATTCTTTGCATCGCGATTGTAGCTCTGATTTTTTCCATGTTTCCATATTCGTTTTTCTTTCTGTATTTTCTGCCTTCCCTCACCTTATCCTAGAATTCAAGCTTCCTGTGGGCAGAGATCTGGCCATTTTGGGTCACCCCTGTAACCTCGGTATCTAAGAGCATACCTTGTAGATAGTAAGTGCTTAACAAAAGTCTGTTGCATGAACCAACGAACAAACCATATTCATTCTTTATATGTTATACATATCCAGTTCAAAACGCAAATGAAATGATGAGTTGTATACCAAATATGATGCTAGGTAACAACATACCAACAATATTTATGATACCAGGTTAACTCATTTTTATGGAAACCATGCAGTAAAATATTCCTTGATAAATCTATTATTCAATTTTAAAGGTAAATGTGTGATTGATTAGAAGGCCCTTGTAGGTCTTCATTATATTTTAAAAAAATTAAAAGCATTTTCTTTTAGTAAAATTGTTTACTACCACTCCTCAGTTAAATGCAAGGGACTGCATAGGACGGGTGCGTGTTTTATCAATTCGCTACTAATAAGCACATAAGAGACAATGCTCTGATAATATCATATTACTGCTTATTTTAAGCCTGGATGCTTTTTGTCTGACTTTTATAATAATCATGAGCAATCAGAGCAGTTGTTATATACTATTAGTGATTCACTTAAAGAAAACAAAACAAAGCAAAAGCAACAAAGCTAAACTGCTCTTTCAAGTTCTGAATCTGCAGACGTGGAAAATAACAAATACATGGATAAAGGGAACAGATTAGTGGTTACCAGAGGGGAAGGGATTTTGTGGGGGGTTGGCAAAAGGGACAAAGGGCACATACGTATTATGATGGGTAAAAATTACACTACTTGGGTTGAGCATGAAGAAGTGTATTCAGGAATTGATAAATCATCATGTATACCCGAAATTACACAATGTTATAAACCATTATAATTCCAATAAAATTACTTTTAAAAATAGAATTGCGAAATAATAACAAGACTGGTTACCACTTGCTACTATCAATGTATGTCTTAATAACTTATTATTAATTAATTAATGTCAACATATGATATTAATTTTGTTAGTTGTTGGCAAAGAAAATCAAATAGACAAACTAGAAGCTAGTGTAAGACCATATACAAATACTTTGTCAATTATATCTTAATAAAGCTGGAAAAAAAGACTATAGAAATTTCAACCTGATATCACATTTTATATTATTTAAAATATCTCTATTTTTCTAAGCAACTTCATAAAGTGTAAATTTTATCAATTTTAAATTGTAAAGTAAAATTATACTAATAAAACGGATGTTTGAGGATTGCACCTTACACTTCCGGGAAGAACATTTACAAGCGTTTAACCAACTTTTAGACTGATGGTCGGATTAGAGTTGAGTCTTCCTGGCTGAATTGCACATTTTTAAGTTTGGTGAATATCTTCTTTGCTTTTTGTTTGTTGGTTGGTTTCATTCACATTACATAACAGGTGGATCTTGGGTAGCTTGTGCCTACTGAGTATTTTAATTGCTCTGAAATATCTTTCCTTGAGAAGAGCAAGTTTCTTAGAGCAACCTACAAGGTGGTCTGCCTAGAAAACTTCTATAGGCCTTACCTATTAAAGGTCTGTGCTGGTCACAACAAAGTGCGATCGCCGAGCCTGTGCCCTTCCCGGGCAGACGTGTAGGCTCTATTTGCCCCTGTCAGTCTTTCAGAGCCTGCATCAGATGAGCAGTGCCATTAGAACACATGGCTGGTCAAGGGACACTCAGTCCAGAAGTTGTGGAACCTTAATTTACTCCTCTCAAAATAAACTGCATGAAATCTTCTTTAAAGAGTATTAAAGACATCACCCTTCAAGAAACACAAAACGTGATACAATTTAAAAGAAACATTATGAAAATATTAAGCCCATTATTTGTAATCACTGCTATTACATTGGCTATTCAATGTTTGTACTACATTCCTTGAAACCTCTTTGACTTATAACAATTTTAATAATCCCCCCCACACCCAAGTTAGAAACTTCCACTGCTCTATTTCTCCCGAGCTTTCCAATGTTAAACAGACTCGGCAGCGCCCTGAGCTCATGCTGGACTAGCCTATAGGAGCATCTGATCTTGAAAGTTGGTCCCAGTGCCCCAGACTCCTAAAAACTGATTCTCTAGGTCTGTCCTGGAAAGACCGTAACTGGGTGCTCACCCAGACGTGTTTGCTCCACAGTTCTCAATCTTAGCTGCACATTATAATCATATGCAGAGCTCAAAAAACCAACGAAACACTGATGCACAGACTATATCCCCAGAGATTCTGATTTAATTCTTCTGACGTTCTGTCCACTTCAGATGTTTTGTAAAAGGTGTCTCATGAAGGTACAGTGCCTTTGCCAGCATCTCAAGGGACTGATAATTAAAGCAATGGTTCGCTATCAGGTAACACTGACTCTAGGGGTTTTGCTTGTTTCTTCTGTTCCTTCCCTCCACAGTCTTTGAGGATTTCCTCCAGCTGTTAAAATTAAACCAATGTGGTGACGTGCAACGTTTCTTTTCTCTGACAATCCTCCTCCAAATCAGGTCTAGGTCTACCTTATGTTGTCCTGGCCACCTTCACCCTTTAGATGTAATTATTTAACCCGACTTTAAAAGCAGCCGCTCCGTTCCCAGTATGAGTTCATAACCAACACTTTCCCCAAAACTCACAGTGATATCTGTATCCAAAATATTACAAGAGTCTAAAACAAGGAAAAGAGAATATGAAGAATAATTGTATTTCTTTGGGGGTAAGAGAGAGGGAGGAGGGAGTGGAAAAGCAGAAGAGAGGTAAAGAGGATGTAGAGAGAAAGAGATTAATGATGACTGAGGTGGCAGGTACAAATTCTTTCCAAACTCAAGTATGAAAGACATACAACTTCATTTTTTGCAAAAAACTGAAGTTCTCTTAACCTAAACTTAAGTTTTATTTTGAGCCCTTTTTTCCATCAGCCTGGAAAACGAAAATCTCAGCTGACTAGGCAGTCACCCACACTGCCACTTCATTGACTTTTCCTTAAAGAGTCACCTAATTTCATTCACCTTGAAGAAACTATCAGGAATTGAAGTGGGGTGAGTTTACCTGCAGTATTTTAGCAACCCTCCTCCCACCACCACCAAATGGCCCCAGACATTTTTATATATGTCCCTTGGAGGGTGAGATACTATCCCAGGTTGACAAGCATTAGTTATCTAAAAAGAGGAATGAACACAGGGTTTAAGGAAATATTGGACTAAAAATTGGTTAAAATTCCAAAAGTATTATCCTATCTATTTGTATATAGATAGGAAAAAACAATAAAATGTTAACGATGTCTAATTTCAGTTTGGGAGATTATCTGAGATTTAAAAATGATTTTTGTCATCTTTCTTGCCCATTTTTTTCTAAATAAACTTGATTTACTTTATAATAAGAAAACATTTTTTTTCTTTTTTTTTTTTGGTGAGGAAGAATCGTCCTAAACTAACTAAAATCTGTTGCCAAACCTCCTCTTTCTTTTTTCCTTTGAGGAGGTTAGCCCTGAGCTAACATTGGTGTCAGTCTTCCTCTACTTTGTACGTGGGATGCCTCCACAGCATGGCCAACGAGTGGAGCAGGTCCACACCCGAGATCTAACCTCGCCAACCTGGGCCACCAAGCATAGCATGCAGAACTTTATCCACTCAGCCGCGAGGCCAACCCCAAGAAAACAATTTTTAAAGCATATTTTAAAAGCCAACAAAGTGAAGCAAAACTTTATTACACGATTAATTCAGCACTCAGGACAGTGGTCTCACTCTTTAGATTGCAAAACAATGTCAAGCAAGGCTCATTCCTCTCAATGTTTTCTCTCTCTCTAACTTTATCAAGGTCCCTCACATAATGTTCTTTCTCTCCTGTTCCACTTCAATTAAGGAATCTCTGTGACCTTGGAAAAACAATTACAACTCTAGGTCACAGGTAGAGAGGTATTAGTGATGTCTACTGGGAAACAGGAAACAAATGTTTTTCCTAAAACTGTTTGATTTTGATTCTGTGTACATAATTTTTGTGTATTTTGTGAAAAATGTGTTAAATAGTTCAATTTAAGTGCCGTTAGAGAATTATGCATAGTTCTTAGAGTTGTAGAAGAAGGATTAGAGCGACTTTTCACATAAAATTAAAGTCTTGTTTATACATTAGCTATTACATTGGTTTGTTTAAAACTACTCTTGCTCAGTACTAGAAATTAAAATTCAGAGTCTTTAAAAAGAAACACTCTCTGCTCCCTGGAGACTGGAATTATACCAGCATTTATATCTTTATTGTATCACAATCAAGTTACATTAAGAAAGGCAGGTGAGGCAAGGAGTTGAAGAGGTAAGAGCCACTCCAGTTTCTCTGACCTGTGTGCCTCCTAATAGACCAGGAAGTAAAGATTCATGAGGTTAAGAGAAACTATATTGTTTCCAGGAAGAGAATTTTAAAATATGTGTATAATATAGAGATTTAACTAATACCAGTCTGGTCTGCTTACTATTGCACCCCTCTACGACTAACATAATAGGTTATATATGTTGATTAACTGATTGAATAGGTTATACATGTTGAATGAAGCTTTTTCAGTATGGAAATAATTTTAGGATATCGGTGTACAACAAAAGCAGTCATTAGAAAAACCAAGGTAAACTCTATGAAGACAAATTCTAGCTAATTTAACATGTTCCATCAGCTCAGTTTGCTCAACTACTGTGGAGTCAGGTAGCCTTTCTTCTCTCTTCTTCCATATGGAAAATCCCTCCATACTCTGTTCTCCTCCAGAAAGCAGACACCATAACGTTAGAACAGACCCACTCAGAGGACATACGAAGGTGCAACCCAGTGGAAAACTATGTCCAGAGAAGGTCTTCTGTAACACGAAAATGAAAATATAACACGGGATTTTACTTATCAAGTACTTACCACTGTGCCAAGTGCTTTTAAATATTGAAGCTTCATGAAAGCCCTCTGAGGTGGATATTACTGTCCTTTTTTTATACATGAAAAAGATGAGAGAATTATTGTTCCTCAAGCTTTTGGGGAAAGGACACAAGAAATGGAACTCAGAATATCCTAATCGAATTCACGGGACTCATCCAGCATCTACCACTCGGTGGTGTGAGAGAAGCATATCTCAGGAAAAAATTTATATTGGAGAGGATAACAGCAATGAAATTAACAGTGAAGACAATGAAGCCATTCTGCCTTGGTCTGAATCTTGGCTTTGCCATTAATAAGAATCTCAGTCAAGTTACACAACCTTTCAAGCTTCTCCCATGTAAAATGGGGAAATTGCTAATTCTCCCCTTGCAGTGTTATGATGATTATGTGACTTGATCCACATAAAGTGCTCGAAGTGTGTCATATATTCAGCAGTCAGTGGAGCATTATAAATACATAAGTATTTGCTCTTATACTATTTGATTGCTTTTATGTAAAAAGTGAATTGCTATTTGTGATCACTGGGGAAAAAACAGATATGTTAATTATCTGATACATCAGAAAAAAATGTATATATCTCTCCAGAGACAGAAACTAAGTTATCTCACTATTATGTAACAGTGAGGTCCAATTACAAATTAGAAGTTTAAAAATAAGACACCTTAGTCCATAAATAAAACTCTCTATGTTGGTGAGATTATAGGCATACATACCACAAAGACTAACCATTAAATTTAAATATTTGTTAAATAAATGCATAGTGTGTATTTTACTTTCATTAAAACAGATCAGAAAATAGGACTTAAAGCTATTACGAAATTCTCCAGCACAATTACTAAGATACTGAAAGAGTATCTCGTTTATTTTCTATATAAACATTAAAAGTAATCTTATTGGGCAAGAAAGGCTGGCTTTGCCCAGAGCACTCCCAACACCTCATTGCATATGTCGCCTTGATTGCTGCATTTTAAGAATTAATCTGAGGAAAAATAGTTGTGAGGCATATCCTGAGTTCTCATTTGAGCTATTTTTTAAGGTACTGAAAGCAACTGGCATTTGGCTGTGTGTTACTCTGTGCACCAGAGGCACGCCGTTATCAAAACAACTCTTGTGTGTTATTCCCGAACTTATTAAATTGATTTTATTAAACTTGTTCCTGTCTGATTTGCTATATGCCAAGCTTTCTCCTGGGATCCGTTTCTAAAGAATTCATAATGGAGGTGATAACTTTTGATGGGTACATTTCAGAAAGTTCTCAGATTCTAATAAAATCCCCAAAGTTTGCATAAAACCCTAGAGAAAACATCCAAGTTGTATAAATGTTTTGGAATTAAGTGCTAGGGAGATATAAAAAGCAACAGAATATTAATTGTTGTGTGATACAAATCAAAGAAAGGAGAAAATGGCTCGTGACTCAATTATTAATGCTGTTTTAATTTGAATCAATGTGTCAGAATGCAGAGAATTTATGACTAAATTTCTCAAAAGGAAGTAAGCTTGATATACAATGGGCAGAATTTTACAAGGAGAAACCAGAGTTATTTCCTACATGTCCTAATATTTTGACAAAATTGGAAATATGCAAGGAGAAAGAAAAGAGACAGCTCCACCTGCAAATGATGTTGTGGTTTGAAAAAAATTTTAATTTAGAAAAGGAAAATGAGAACTATAATTCAGAGAGAGAAGTTCAGGTTTGGGCATGAATTGAAGAGAAAGGGTTTAAGAGGTCAGTTAACAAATTAGTATAGAGGAAGAAAAATCTGAGACACTAGTGATAAGAAAATCCTAGATTTTAAAACTTTAGTAGACTGATAATGTAGCCTTTATTTAAGTCAAGTTGCAAGTTCAAAGTTGAAATAGAAAAAAAAGAAAAGAAGAGAAAATGCCACTGTAACTACAGGACATACTCAGAGAATTTGGTGAAAATGTTAAATAACATATCTCATATGTTATTTATTAGGAAGCCTCTGTTCTCATCTCAGTGATGAAAAGAAAGCTTAAAGGACCATCTTGTTCTTCAAAGCAAAGTAGAGGTGGTAGATTACTGGAGGTTTCAGGTTTCCTAAAGTTTGTTTCAATGAGTAAGTCATTGAAACTCACACAGTACACATTTCATTCATTCTCTAAAATACTCTGAGCTTTCCACATTAAATATTTTCTCATTGCTAGTTGCCAACTCATAATTTTAGCATTATGTAAAATAAATCTCTGGCTTTAATTATCTGCTTAGCCCTTGGAAAACTAGGGCACGTAACAGACCAGAGAAGAACAAGAAAACGTAGGATGAAGATGCTTAAATAAACTGGACAGTCAACAATGGATATTTGCAGGATTCTATTCAGCCAGGACCTTGAATACTTTGCTAGTCAAAAGCAACCTACCATTGTGCCTACCTCACTCCTACATCTATTCTATTTCCTTTTCTCCATTATTTTGATGTCCAGTATCTACTTGCTTGTCTATCTATTAAGGTAACGTTTAAGGAAAAAATACATAAACAAATACACAAGTCATGGTTGAGGTTCGGGCAGTTGCATCCCATTTAGACACAGCTGATGAAGTAATTTAACAAATGTTTATTTAGTGCCTACTGATAAAGCACTGGGCTAAGCACTGGGGATACAGGGATGAAAGACAAATGTTGTTCCCATAAGAAAAATCACAGTTTAGAGGCTGGGGCTGGGGAATAGAGACAAGCATAGGAATCAACAGTCATAATTTGATTATTGTTATAGTAGTACACACAAGACGTTGCAGAAGAGAAAGAGGAAAAGTATATCCCTTAAATTTAAGAAGGCAGGGAATAGCTCTAGGAGGAGTGAAATGATTTGAGTCACTGACTTTGGATGTATAAGGAGACTTGTCTTCTAGCTCTAAGAAGAAAGATTTTGGATACAGACCATTTGTATGGGGAAAGGCAGTGAGTACAGATTTGAGAAAAATTCCACCTTATGCCCTCTAGTTTCTCTAAGAAACAAAAATAGGAAACTGAATGCTTATCTAGGGCTTATCGATGTGCTGGATTATAAAAGTATGCAGTTCCGTCTTTGACAGACTTTGATGAAAGGAAACCTCCACTTTGCTGAGAGTGGATTGTTTAATAGGCAATTGAAAATGAGGTCTTGGTTTTTAAAGACCTGTCAGCCCCTTGGGGGGATGCTTAGAAAAAATAGATTTTTATTTTCTTTTCCAGTCTCTCGGGCATATTATACAATGTTGTTTTACAATGTGATGTGCAGACACATTTAAAGGATGTTGAATAAAATATACTGGGTGTTAATATTTATATAAGAAAATTTGTCTTTGAGTTTAAATAGAACTCACTTATAAGATTGGTATCCTATAAATGGTTCAAATGCACAATTAATGACGCTTAGGTTTATCCAGAAATTATAAATGAAATAACAGAAAAACCAGGCAGGGGTAAGCAACCACCTTCTAACATCCATTGTACTACCCATGTAACTGCCTACACATACTTACATGCATTTGGCGATGCATAATAAGAGGCTACTGCTCAAAGAAATTCTGAGTCATGAAATTCCTCTTGAGATATAAGAATATAATTTATAGTTTACTATATTAAATAGTACGGCACATTTCTAGTTACAGAAAAACTTATAAGAATGAAAAAGTATCTCTCAACACCTTCTCTTAAGCAGCAAAATAACAACCATCCCTCTCTTTTTACAACAGCTACAGTGCACTGTGATGAATGTGCCTTTTGAACTACCAACGGGCCAGGGATGCCTTGCCATAGTTTTGCTTTGATGACCTTGGTCACAAGGCAAAAGTAATGACACATCTCCAATCCACATGTAACAGGCATAGATATGAAATGATTTCTCTTGATGTACAAAAGCACAACAGACTTACTTTCTTATAAGCTCTACCTTATCTGAAAGCTTTAGCCTAGTTCTAGGACAATGCCAATTTATAGTTCTACGAATCCATTTGAGAAGTCAGCTCCATATAGCTTTGGTTAGGGAATTTTTTTCAGGATGACTTTACATTCTTTAAATTCTCCCCGCCCCCCCACCCCTGCCTTTTTTCCCCTGCCATAAAGTTATCAGTATTGAGACTAGTGGGGATTATAAGGGCTGTTTATAGTTAGTGAGATATCTGAAGCCTGCTAATTCTATTTTAAAGATAACACTGATCAGGCAGATAATCACCTCCATCAAATCTATGCATGCAGGTGAGAAGATGAATGATAGATATGCTGCAGCTTAAAATAGCTGTTCCATTGAGATTGGATGATTATTTCCTCACTAAAGTGAACTGCTGGCAAGGGATTGTATATCAATGGTCTTACAGTCATTACTGAGTATTAGGATACTGTTGGTTTTTTTTTTTTTTTGGAACCCCAGGAAAAATCGACAGCCTGCAATTGATCTAATTGACAGAATGGCCGTTTTCAGCTAATGGTTTGTTACATCAATGGACTTCATCCTGGCTTCAATTATAGATATCAGCATTTATTGCAAAAGAAAGCCACATCTAAAAGTGGAGTGTAAGGTGCTGAGGAGTGGGTAGGGGGAAGGAGAGCTAAGCAGGTTTCCATCCCTACTACTGAGTCCCAGATGCTGCTATCATTTTTATTCTAGCAAGTTACTTTCCTTTTCACTGTACCGATAGAGGAAACAGTCATTATTATTTTTCGCTGGTTTTGTACATTGTTGGGATGGTTCAGCATTAGTTCTGTCATTCTTACTGACAGTTTACCTTCCTACAAGTGTGTTCATATAAATATTTATGAGTGCTTTTTTGACAAAATTAGAGCAAATCGATTTTACAAACCACAGACGCCTACTATGTGCCAGGCACGATGCTAAGGTGCACCATACAAAAATAAATGTCACAGTTCACAGTCCTTAACCTCAAGGAAACCTCAAGTAAATGTATAATTGCAATATGGAATGATAAATGAAATAAAAGAAGTGGATCCTGGGAGCAGTGGGAGTGAAAGGAAGAAGGGATCATCCTGCTTGAGTGGGTGGTGGGAAGATTTTACAGAAAAGATAAATCCTGATCAAATCAAAGAACCTTTTAAGGATTTAGATAACTAGGCCTTGAGTCCTTTAGAGTCATTAAAGCAGAGTTCTGGAGGGTTGCTATTCTCCAGAGATTCAGGTTTTTGTTTATTCTGCTCATTGTGAGCCACAGGTAAGTAGATAAATTTGCATTGCTAATTATCCTATTTCAAAATCTGCTGACATTTTAGTGTTGTTGTGTATGAGATGTGTGAGTTAGCCAATTTTTAATGACTATTTGTTTATCTAGATTTGGGTAGAGCCAAGGGACCAGTCCTTGATTGGTGAGTCTATTAGGAAATCAGCATTTTTTAACATATGAAACTTAAATACGGAGAGCTAACTTATGACCTTGCATTAATGGCATTAAAAGACAGATTGGCAATGTATAAAAATTTTCTTTTTAAAAAAAGAACATTCCAGGTGTGGCACATAGTAGGCACTCAAAATTTAATTATCGAATGAATAAAATTACACATGACTACTTTGAAATGCATTATGCACTTGGCTAAAGATAAAAACATATTTTACATTCAAATTACTTTTAACATAGAAAGCCAAAATTTTCTCCAGTAAAATATTTCTTTTTCATTCTGTCTTTTGGATCAAAGATTTCCAAGCTTCTTGAGGAACAAAGTACTAGGATAGCTATGTGAAATTAGTGATGAAATATGCATACTACAAAGAATAACCAATCTACACCTAGAGAAACAATATCCTAATGATTCTAAAGCTATAACAATTAAAATTTAAAAAATAAAAAGTTGAAAATGGTCCTATCACCTGGAACCGAAAATAATATATGACAAACAAAGATTAGTTAAGTCAGAAATTCCTTATAACAGACTCCTAATCACTGCTCACTGCCCGTATTTCTCACTTACTTTATTCCCTTATAAATATTCCTAGATGGTCTTTGATAAATACATTTGTAACAATCACGAAAAGGTTGTAAAGAGCTTCCTCTCTTTCTAGAAACTTATTCAGTGACCTTGCTCCCCTCTACCTCCACGGTTCCCATTACTACCCTTTTGCTTGGGGACTAGATTTACCTCTTTTTGGTCACAAATTTCTCTGTTTTCCCACAGTATTAGTTCCACTGTAGTTTTTCCATGTTCTGACAATTTCCTTCTCAAATTAGTTACTTATAATAGGATTCTGCACTTTGAAATTGCTCTTATTTCTTTGCCTTCTTGGTGAAAATAGAGTAGCTTTTGGAAATAGAAAAAAAATCACATCAGATGAACTTGTTTTATTAATTTTATCTTCTTCTAAAAATGTATCCTTACTCTTTACCACTGGTCAATTTCATAATTTTATCTATCTTTGGTGTTTGAAGCTGTTTTACTTTTTGATAACTCATTAATCTATTGATTTTTCAGTTTCTTATTTGTGCTGATTAAAAATCCAATTATTTGTTTCTAAAATTGTCATTTTGAAGTTCAATATTGGATTAACATTTGACCATTTTATTTTATTCATCTCTTTGACTATAAGGTGTGGATAGCTTGAAAACAACTTTGGTGTTTTAATTTCTTTGGTCATTTGCATCTTCAGGGAAAATTTGTTCCGTAACTAAAAGTCTCTTTTTCAAAAGGAGGATTTTTCCTCTTGTTTCTCTTACATTTATATATTTTCCCTTTAAAATAGCATGTGATTGTTTAAACAATTAATAAACACTTTACTGATAGCCATGTGCAGAAGGACATACCATTAGGCATGACATGAACATGATTTAAACATCATAAGTACCAAACATCATAAGCACCAAAAACCTACCTGATATATCTCACTGTGAAAGTTCCACTGGTATCTCAGATACAGCATTTCCTAAGTCGAACTATAGTTCTCTGCCGTCTATTCCAGCTCAGTTTCAATGGAACCTCTTCCACCAGATTTCATCTCTATTCTATTCTTCATCTTCAACATCCACATTAAACAACTATTAATTCTATCTCCCAGTCATGTTTCATATCTGTTCACTTGTTTCAAATGACAAACTTCCATTATCTAAGCCACTATTATCTCTTGCTTAGACCTCTGCAATGAAATAACCAGTATTTCCACTTATCTTTTGCTCCTCTATACTTCTATACTCCATTCTCCATGCAGCAATGTTATGTCTGTCTCCCTATCTATCCATCTATCCATCTATAGGCCAGCCCGCCTACCCACCCACCCACTCATCCATGCTGGCATCCATGCATGCATGCATGCATCCATCCATCCATAGTCTTCAATATACGGTTGATATAGCTTGCTAGTCCTTTTTCTCATTCAGAACCTTTGCTAACACTGAATACTCAATTCCTCTCAGTTGTTTGAAATTGCCTAACTTCTTCCTGCCTTGAGGCTTTACACATTCTGTTACTTCTGTCTGGGACACTCATTACTCTATTCTTCACTTTCAGCTAAGCTGAAAGGGCATTCATTTTGAGTCTTGCTTCACCTTCTAGACCAACGCTGTCCAGTGAATATAATGTGTCAGAACTGCAAGCTGCAGATGTAATTTAAAATTTTGTCATACTTACACTTAAATAACAAAAAAGAAACAGGCAAAGCTAATTTTAATAATATACATGATTTTAATACAATACATCAAAATTATTTTTTAAATATGCAGTTGATATAAAGATTACTAATGAGATATTTTATATTTTTTATTAAGTCTTCAAAATCCTGTGTACTTTTTACAATTATGGCATGTTTCGATTTTGACCAACAGGCTTCTCTATTTTGTAATAAACAGATAAAAATAATTTTGACTGGATATACACCAAATTTTAAAGGTATTTCTGAGCTGCATAAGGAATAGAGAGTTGTTAGAGGGAGGGAGGGAAGACTGCCTTTCCTATGATACACAACTGAGTGCTTGATTTTTCCTTACAATGCATCTCTTCTTCTTCTTAAGAAGACATTTCCATTTTGACAATAACAATTACACATGATTTAAAAGCGAAATGTGCCAAAAGTTAAAGACCTATGAAGTATTGTAAATTCAGTGTTATTTGTCAATACATTTCATATTTTGAAAGAGTATAGTAGTTAAATATATGTTGCTTTCTCTGTACAACACAAAACAGAGCTGGATAATTACGCTTAAAGTCAAGTCATGGTTCATTTTACAGCATTGAATAGTTCTTAAGAATTAGGAAGGAATTAGTCAATCAAAAACTAACGCTTAAGCAAAGAGTGACTTCCTTTGAACTAGAAGTACAATGTGCAGTGGGCTATGCTATCGCTTACTACCCACCTTCAGGTCCATGAATCTTTCCTGGCCCTATTTCATGCATCCCAGGCGTTTTGTTCTCACCTCTATAGGATTAGTATATCACATTATAATGATTTGATTGATTTCTGTTTCTCTCCTTGCATTATGAGCTCTCAATTCAAAGAACTTGTCCTGCTCATCTTGGTATTCCTAGCACCTAACACAATGTCTGGCACATAACAGGATATATTATTCAACGTTAACCTAATTTGTAGTATGTGTCCATGTGGCATATTTTTACTGACTTTGAAAATAAGCAATAAAACTTAGTAGTACTGTTCTACACATGTTCAAGTAATAATTTAAATTAAACAATTGTACTTTACGATTCTCCTGAAATTCACTGTATCTGTTTGTAATGTCTGTATGTAATACATGCATATAGAAGCATGGATAGAGAATAATTGTTTAACACTGAAGATTCACGATGATCTATCTATGTTTGAGACAGAATTAAAAATGAAAAGTTGCCATTTCTTTTAATAAATTGAGAAAAGAGTAAAGAGTAGAGTTTTCTTGATTTTTGTTTGGTTGGTTTTTGCTTTTGTGTGACGTCAACTTTGAGTTACATTTTTCTCCCTAAAAGTTGACAGAATCCCACACTGGATGAAATATGTCCTCTGCCATGAGGGTTGAAAATTTTAGTTTATGGAATATGTTTAAAGTAGAGGAAAAGATTCATATCCTTTCTTCCTTACTATTCGATGATATTGTTAAAGCTAGGAAACATTTAAAGTGAGACATAGTCATAGTTTTCGGTTTTAGTAGTATGAAATTATCAAGCTTCTAACCTTCATCAAAGGGACAGACTGATTCCTGGAGCTTGGATCTGACCATCAACCTGCAATATTATATAATCCTGCTTTGGTCAAGGAAAACAAAGATGTGGGTGCCCCATCTCTTCCTCCTTTCTCTCCTTCTCATGCTCTTCTCCAGGAAGAAAAGATCCAAGATAACTTGAGATATGGGCAATTTGTTCTGTAGCTCCTGAAGTTTTCAATCACACAAAGAGAGTTTACACATTTTCTGGTACTCACTGCTGAAGACTAGCATGAGCTGACAGTGCTCCCAGGTTCCAACTGTCCACCGAGAGCACGACTGGGACCTCTGCAGACCCTTCTCCATTGACTCTGGTGGATGCTGTAGTGGACTACGGAGAAGAGTTTCCCCTCCATTACCCAGAAGGCCAGGTCACAAAGCCCACCAACTGGGAGCTGCTGACAAAGACCTTAGAAGTTTGCAAACTTTAACTGCAGAGATCTTTCTTTTCAAGTACAATGTTATTTAGAAAACTCTGACACATAAGACAGACGAAAGCAGAGTCACTCTGGGTAAAGAGCAGCATGACACAGCCTGTTGGATGTGACTGCTTCCCATTACCTCCTCCCTTCTGAAGGCACCATGGAAAATCATGTGGGGGCCTCTGTTTACTTGCCTGCATTCTTGTCAGCTTCTCTCCCCGTGTTTTCCCCCTTTTCCTTCATCTTTTCTTGCCCTCATTTTTTTTTTTTTTTTTTTTTTTTTGTGAGGAAGATTAGCCCTGAGCTAACATCTATTGCCAATCTTCCACTTTTCACTTGCGGAAGATTGTTGCTGAGCTAACATCTGTGGCAATCTTCCTCTATTTTATGTGAGATGCTGCCACAGTGTGGCTTGACAAGTGGTTGTAGGTCTGTGTCCCGGATCTGAACCTGTGAACCCTGGGCTGCTGAAGCAGAGTGGGCAAACTTGACCACTATGCCACTGGGCAGCCCACCTCCCTTCTTTTCCTTTTTCACCCCTTATTTTTTCTCTCACTTCTTTCTTCCATCATTCTGTCCTTTATCTTTTCTCTAATGACAGAAGAAAAATGTGCTTATTGAACAGCAGTGTTGAAGAATTAAACTACCAATAAACCTGCATTTTGGCTACACTTTTTGGTTACTTTATTTTAAAGAAGTCAGAAAAAATAGATATTTCAAGATCGCTATGCTGAGAATTACCTATAAACAATAATCCACACTCTGGAATTATTTCCAAAGTAACATGAATAAATGAAAGTTTACTAAAGAGTTTATCTCATTTTATTAGCATAGAAATACATATATATTTAAGTTCACCCTACTTGATATTATATATTGATGAGATGACTTTTCTAGTCCCATCACTCACTTGTTGGGGGTGGTGATAAAGGAAATAAGAATATATGAAGCATGCTAAATATAAATTGCATTTGGACAACAACAGTTTTTAGTTAAAAATATAACCAAATTTAAACAAAATACTGACGATATCCTTATTCGATTTTCTATAATCCAAAAGATTAGTGAGTCTAACTAAATGATTCACTTATCATATGTAAGTACACACACAGAGCTTAAAAGTATGGACATTGATGATGTTTTTTTTTTGAGAAAGATTAGCCCTGAGCTAACATCTGCTGTCAATCCTCCTCTTTTTGCTGAGGAAGACTGGCCCTGAGCTAACATCCATGCCCATCTTCCTCTACTTTATACGTGGGACGCCTACCACAGCATGGCTTGCCAAGCGGTGCCATGTCCACACCTGGGATCCAAACCGGCAAACCCCGGACCTCTGAAGCGGAATGTGCGCACCTAACCTCTGCACCACCGGGCCAGCCCCCCTGATGATTTTTAATATTAATAAAAATAGCAGTTGAAAACATACAAATATTAGCCTTTTTATGGTCTATGCCTGCATGTCAAAGATTGGGATGTGGTGTTTATTCAGTGCAGAGCTTGTTTGGGGATGTTTATTTTTTGTTTGCTGTTTAATGTTTTGAGCTTTTAATTTTAAAGGAATATTTGTTTGTCAACTAGAAAGATAATAATTCAATGAAATGCTTCCTGGAAATTTTTTCCCTGAAAGTTACTTCACTGTTTAGAATATCATTAGAGGTCTTAATCATTCAACATTTCTGGAGTGCTCACTGTATGACAGTTAATATTTATAGCACTCCACTTGTATTAACTCATCTAAAACTCATTATAGTCCAAAAGTTATCTGCTATTAATATGCCCATTCTTCAGATAAAGTTAAATATTTTGCCCAAATTCATGCAGCTCATTAATGAAGATTCAAACCGCTCCCTTGACTCTGAAGCCCATGATCTTGACCAAAACACTACAATGCGTATCTGAAGTCACATGGAAGCAGCTGACATTCTTCACGATAACAAGATATTTCAAAAGCAGAAATCACGTGGATTTGCACTTTGCTAGAATATTTTGATTTCCAAATTGGGTAAAGAGGTGTATATTTGAATATCTGTTATATCTTAGGCACTGTGATAGAGTCTCTACATTTTAACATTGCACTTGACCCCTCTGTGGATGTTGGCACTCTTATCACAAAGAAGAAATAGAGGCTGAAAAAGGTTAAGGAATTTGTTCAAGTTCCAATAAGTAGAATTTATCAGACATCAAAACCCTTTCTCTTTCAAGAAGATACTATTCCTCAAATAACTGGGGCCTGGAGTACTCCATTAGGAAATTCCCTAAGAAATAAGACTAGGTGACTTGTGGAAATGCCAGTGGTCCCAAAATATCTCCTTCACTAGAATTCCCTAAAACTTAAAATTCATGGGGAAAATCTAATACAAAAAAACTCATCACCTCCAACTGTTAGAATTTTATTATAAATTAGTTTGCCAGATCATGTCCTCTAAGCTTTGAGACCATGTCTAGGTTATTGCTGACATTTGAGTCCAATGTTTCCCAAAGTAAAATTGGTAAACAAGATAATTTCAGGTACACAGAATGCGTTAAACAGCACTGAATCAGGCATGTGAAAGTCCTTCCTTCTGATCGCATCAGAAAGAAAGTGTGAGTGTGGTGTCTCCATATCTTTAACAACTTCCTAACTCTTCCCAATCTCTTTTTCTAAAGGAGTGAAAAAGAAAGCCTCAGACACTGAGTCGTTGGTAGTTATCCTTTTTCTTTGTATTAATATTTTATTATTTTATATTTGTGTTGGAGATAGCGGAGTTTCAATTTGCTAGTAATATTGAACTTAACTTTAAAATATATTTACTTATGTAGAAAAATGATTCAATAAAAAAATTAAAAGAAAATAAGAGTATAGTTTCATGTGGATAGCCCCAAAATTATGCAGACAGTTTAATATTGACTAAAGCTGTACAATACTGTTCTAATCTAATATTTTCATTTTACAAAAGAGAAACAGGAAAATCAGAGTTAAATAATTTGCACTGGATCACACCATTAGCTAGAGAGTTTAGAACCGAGGTTTTCTATTTTTCCATTAACTATTTAAAATAAGCACTGTGGCAGAAATGAGTCATGAAAATGTATGTTTTAGGGAGGAAAGAAAAAAGACATGGCAAGAGTGATGTGAGACTTATATGGAGGATACCCAAAAGCAGCTCACGGTAGACCTAGCCGCTTTCTGTGACATCATTCAACAAGCAAAACTGTTAGTCAAGAAAGATCAGCAAAATGTCAAGCAATTCCTGTCAAGATGAAATCTAATAGCTGAGATGGTGGTTAACCAGTTTTAATCCTCCCAAGACAAACCATCCAGGCATCCCAGCATCTTGATTAAAAATTCTGAAACGTAAAAAGCATTCAAGACCAAAGGAATAAAGTCTTAAAGAAAGAAAGATAAGCAGCATGCTCAGGAGCCATGCTAGTATTTTCTTTAATGTACCTTAATACTCTCCAAATCCCTGTTGAATATATGTAGGCAAGAAGTGTCATAAATGAGCAAAGTCATAAAAGAAAATCAGAGGGAAATTTTGGACAAAGCCATGATTTCAGAAGTGCATCAGCTCCTCCCCAACACCTTGCTAAATCTATCATTGAAAGGTTAGAAATGTTACTATCCCTATTTTCAGAAGTCAAAGTATAACTGGACAGTACTACGGCGTATCTACTGAGAAAGCAGCATGTCTCTCCAAGAAAATGGAAGAGTCCAAAATAATAAAAAGATTTTGCAAGTTCTCTGCCAACTTCCTACCAAATACACAAAATCCTGTCCCTCCTCCACTAATCTCTCCTGGCTGTATATCCACAGTGGAAAGACAGCAGAGTTTCACAGTGGAGATGACAGTGCACAGAGGAATGGATGTGAGATTGGGAGACAGAGAAATCCGGATATGGAGATCTCTGAATTCAAGTCCTAGCTACACCCTCTTTCTTGCTGTTTGACTTTGGCAGATTCTGTCTTTTGCAAAGTGTTGGTAATAATGACAATGTCATTGGATTGTTGTGAATATATATAAGACACAATCAGGAAAGGTAAGAGAACCAACTAACATTAATTGGTTGTCTACAAAATGCCAAATTCTTTAAATTCATCTTTTCTTTTTTGCTGCTTTACGGTGCTAATGGCCCAGTGCCTGGAAAATACAAGGTGTTCAATTAAGAGGTCCTGTCCATTTTCCCCCTCCAAGAAGGCACTCCATTCTATTGTTAGAATGCTCTAATTGTTGGTAAAAGTTTTATTTTAAGCCAAAATCTGCCTCCTTTTAACTTCTGCTAATTCTGTCTTCTGGAACAACTCAAAACAAGGTCACTCCCTTTTCTATGAGAACCCTTCAAATATCTGAAAACAATGACCATGTTTCTCTTTGGTGCTCTCCTCACCAGGGTCAACACACCCAGTTCTTTCAACTGCTACTTTTGAGACAGGGCTTTCAGGAAACATATTGTACCAACTGCCTATCATAGACACAATCTAAGTCAGTCAATTCAACCCTTAACTGCAGGGTCTTTATCTGAACATAATAGTCCGAATGTAGTCTGAGAGAAGCTGCTGCTGCTGTGCTGAGTAGTTTGCTGACAATGACTTAGACCAACCCTGTAGCAGCATTCAAGCCAGCAGGACATGCGAGCTTTTCACATGTATATTTGTGGAGAGGGAGGGAGGCTATTACACAAGATGCAATCAAACAATTAAATATCAATAAAGAATAGATCTATTTTTGTTTAAAAACATATTGCAGTAATTAGTTGTGAGGCTTCCCTTTCAGTTAGTCACAGACAGAATATGAATTCTATCATAAAGACGCAGAGGACATTAACTGGGCTTTATTATGCATAAAGTTAAACTTTGTTATGAGTTCCTAAGTGAGTCTCTTCAGAATGTCCCGAGTTTAAGTTCTGCCAGCTACTGATGCATGACCCTGAGCAAGTCAGTTAACCTCTCTGTGCCTCAGCGCCCTCATCAGTAAAATGAAATTGTCCCGCTCCTGCACAGGGGTAGTGAGAATCGCTCAATTAAAAAGACAAATTGTAAATAAACACGAAGATACCACGGCAAAAGGTGCCTTATAAATCTTGAGTAGAGGAGTCAAAGGTTTTAAGGTGAAGCTATCCCACTCAAAAGATTAAAAATCTAAGCAATTTGGAAAGCACCGTGGAGTCCATTTAACATAAGCTTTATTTATTAGCACATTCCTGCACTCTTGGCTTCCTCCCAGCTCACCAAGATCCATCCTGTCCCCAGACTTTTATTTATTGCTCACTCCTCTTTTCTCCTAGGCATTTAACCTGGCCTATCCCTTTCTCTAGGACTGAACTCCTTTCCTTTTGCCATAGTCCTCTTTATTTGCATCACAAGTTAGTTAATTTGTGCCCTCAGCTTCTCTGGGAAGGCTGTTGAATTGCTGACCCCATGGGTGCTGACACCTTTCCAACAGCCTCTAACATGGGGAGATGGGAGCATTAAAGCAGACACTGCTGCTACTGCCTCACTGAACAGAATGAGAACTGGGACAAACCTCCAACTGAGTCATAACCCATTGATATCTAAGTCCTTTCATTGATAAGGAGGAAAATCCAAATGGGACTTTCCAAGAGCAGAGTTATCTGTGAATTTTGTCACCAGGATTGCTGTCAAATTAGTTACTGCGATAAAAATGCAGCTCCCATGTCCATTCTAAACGTGTCATAGTTACATTCAGCAAACAAAAGGTTAAGCCAAGCTCTTCAGGGGACTACATCTTTTAGAAAGACAATTAGGTTATTGTTCAAAAAGGCTTAAGCACAACTAATCATTTGCAGAGGTTAACTTCTTGTTTGCTGAACCTAATTACACAAGTTTGAAATAAATGCATCAGTTACCTAGTCTTTGCAAATGAAAGTTAGACTGATAAATGCTTTACTAACACTTCCATTCTCTGGTTGCCTCCTACTCAACTTTTCACTGAGCCCTCACACTGTACCTTAGTTCAGGCACAAAGCACATTTCTATTGAGAGGGTCTTCCTGAAAAACCAATAGAATCTTCCTGAAAAACTGAAACTCAAGAAAGATGCCTGCCACAGGATATCTTTGGCAACAACTGGTCCTCCTTCTTTTTTCTCTACTACAGCCACGATGACACATTCGCCCAAGTGCCCCAATTTGAGATCTCAGTCTTTTTTGTCTGCTTCTATATTCCATATTCTGGTTCTATATTCAGTTTGTCATTAAGTTCTATTAAATCTTTCTTTACAATGATTATTGAATGCATCTCATGCTTTCAACTGTTACTACAACCAACTGGTTCCAGCCTGTCATCAATCCAATGCCTCAGACATTGCAATGCTTCCATACTGTCACAAGGCTAAATTCCCCACATAACACTTTCATATTAATAACCTGTTATGTCTTAAAGGCTTACTGCAGTTTGGCCCTGACCTCCCTTTTCTACCTTAATGTCCTACCATTGCCCCTTTTCTGTTGGATCTCAACTCTTCTCCTTATGCCACAAATTAATCCTTCCTCTTTTTGTCTTTTCTTGCCTTCACATTTGTGTAGTGACAAAAAATGGAGATTTTCCAAGTAGAAGTACACTGGACTTCCATCTCCATTTGCTCTAGTCTTTTATAACTATTATTTTATTTATTTATAACCATTTATTTATTTTATAACCATTATTCTTTTTTGATGACTAACTTAATCTTTATTTCCTCTATGACTTTTTCAAAGACTTTATTTTTTTGGAGTTTAGGTTTACAATAAAATTGAGAGGAAGATAGAGATTTCTCATACACCTTTTGCACCGACACATGCATGGCCTCCCCCAGTATCTACATCACTCACCAGAATGATACATTTGTTATCAAGGATGAACCTATACTCACAGATCATAATCACCCAAAGTCCATAGTTTACCTTAGGGTTCACTCTTGGTGTTGTAGATCCTATGAGTTTGGAGAAAAGTCTAATGATATTATTACAAAAGTATAAAATCTGTCATTGTAATATCATACAGAGTATTTTCATTGCCCGAAAAATGGTCTGTGAGCTGCCTACCCATCTCTCCCTGCCTTCCGCAGTACTCTCCCAGGAAGCAGTCATCTCTTTATTCTCTCCATAGTTACGACTTTTCCAGAAAGTCGTATCGTTGGCATTATACATTATGTAGCCTTTTCGGATTAGCTTCTTTCACTTAGTAAAATGCATTTAAGCTTCCCTCATGTCTTTTCATGGCTTGATAGCTCATTTCTTTTAAGTGTTGAATAATATTCCATTGTCTGCATGTAACTACAGTTTATTTATCCATTCATCTACTGAAGGACATCTTGGTTGCTTCCAAGCTTTGGTAATTAAGAATAAAGCTGCTATAAACATTCATGTGCAAGTTTTTGTGGGAACATACGTTTTCAACTGCTCTGGGTAAATACCAAGGATAGTGATTGATGGATCACATGGTAACAGTATGTTTAGTTTTGTACGAAATCACAAACTGTCTTTCAAAATGCCCTGCCTTGTACCTGATCTTAGTAGTAAAGCTTCAAGTTTCTCACCATTAAATATGATGTCAGCCATAGGTTGTTTGTAGACAGTCTTCATTTAGTTGAGAAAGCTCCTCTCTCTTCCTGGTTTACTGAGAGTTTTTATTATGAATGGGTGTTGAATTTTGTCAAATGCTTTTTTCTGTATCTATTGATACAATCACATGATTTTTCTTTTTCATTCTGCTGATGTGATGGATTACATTAATTAATTTTCAAATGTTGAATCAGCCTTACATATCTGCGATAAATTCTACTTGGTCATGATGTAGAACTCTTGTCATGCTTTTTTTCGATTTGATGTGCAAATATTTTGTTGAGGATTTTTACATGTATATTCAGGAGAGATACTAGTCTGTAGTTTTCTTTTCTTGTAATATCTTTGTCTGGTCTTGGTCTTAGGGTAATGCTGGCTTCATAGAACAAGTTAGGAAGTATTCCCTCTGCTTCTGTCCTCTGAAAGAGATTGTAGAGAGTTGGTATAATTTCTTCCTTAAATGTTAGGGTGAATTCTACCTGGGCCTGGTGTTTTCTGTTTTGGAAGATTATTAATTATTGATTCAATTTCTTCAATAGATATAAACCTATTCAGATCATCTGTTTCTTTTTGTATGAGTGTTGGTATACCGTGTCTTTCAAGGAATAGGCCCATTTTGTCTAGCTTATCAAATTTGTGGGCAAAGAATTGTTTATAGTACTCTTTTATTATCCTTTTAATTTCCAAGAGATCTGTAGCGATGCCCCCTCTTTCATTTCTGATATTAGTAACTTGTGTCTTCTCCTTTTTTCTTAGTTAGCCTGGCTAAAGGCTTATTGATTTTATTGATTTTTTCCAAAGAATTAGCTTGTGGTTTCACTGATTTTCTCTATTGATTTACTGTTTTCAATTTCATTGATTTCAGCTCTAATTCTTACTTTTTTTCTTATGCTTACTTTGGATTTAATTTGCTCTTCTTTTTCTGGTTTCCTAAGTTGGAAACTTAGATGATTGATTTTAGGTATTTCTTCTTTTCTAATACATGCATTCAATGCCATAAGTTTCCTACTAAGCACTGCTTTTGCTGCATCCCATAAATTCTGATAATTTGTGATTTCACTTTTATTTAGTTCAAATTATTTAAAAATTTTTCTTGAGATTTCTTCTTTGACCCATGTGTTATTTGGAAGTATATTGTTAATTTCCACATATTTTGAGATTTTCCAGATGTCTTTATGTTATTGACTTCTAGTTTAACTCCACTGAGGTCTGAGAGCACACATTGTGTGATTTCTTTTAAATTTGTTAAGATGTCTTTTATGGCCCAGAATTCCGTCTACCTTGGTGAATGTTTCACATGAGCTTGAGAAAAATGTGAATTCTGCTGTTGTTGGATAAAGTAGTCTATATATGTCAATTAGATCCAGTTGATTGATGGTGTTGTTGAGTTCAACTATGTCCTTATTGATTTTCTGCTGCTGAATCTGTCCATTTCTGAGAGAGGAGTATTAAAGTCTCCAACTATGACAGTAGATTTATCTATTTCTTCTTGCAGTTCCATCAGTTTTTGCCTCATGTAGTATTGATGCCCTGTTGGTAGGTACATGCACATTAAGAATTGTTATGTCTTCTTGGAGAATTTATCCCTTTATCATTATGTAGTGCCCTCTTTATCCCTGATAACTTTCCTTACTTTGACATCTGCTCTAAAATTAATATAGCTATTCCTGCTTTCTTTCAATTAGTGTTAGTATGGTATATTTTTCTCCATATATTTACTTTTAATGTATACGTGACTTTATATTTAAAGGAGTTTCTTGTAGGCAACGTATAGTTAGGTCTTGTTTTTTTATCTGTTCTGACAGTATTTTGTCTTTTAATTGATGCATTTAGACCAAAGACATTCACATTTTTGTTGTTGTTGTTGAGGAAGATTGGCCCTGAGCTAACATCTGTTGCCAATCTTCCTCTGTTTTTTTTTTTCTCCCCAAAGCCCCAGCACATAGTTGTGTATTCTAGTTGTAAGTCCTTCTAGCTCTTCTATGTGGGATGCCACCACAGCATGGCTTGATGGGTGATGTGTAAGTCTTTGCCAGAATCTGAACCAGCAAACCCTGGGCCACTGAAGCAGAGCAGGCAAACTGAACCACTTGGCTGTGGGACCAGCCCATCTTCTTCACTTTTGAAGAATGATGTATCAGGACACAGAACTATAGGTTGGTGGGGTTTTTTCTCTCAACACTTTAAATATTTCACTCCACTCTCTTCTCGCTTGCATGGTTTCTGAGGAGAAGTCAGATGTAATTGCTACCTTTGTTCCTCTATAGGGAATGTGTTTTTTTTCTTCTGGCTTCCCTCTGAATTTTTCTTTATCTTTAATTTTCTGTAATTTGAAACTTATATACCTAGGTATAGTTTTTGTGGCATTTATCCAAAATTATGGTGTAATCTGAGCTTCCTGGATCTGTGGTTTGGTGTCTGATATTAATTCAGGGAAATTCTGAGTCATCATTCTCAAATATTTCTCCTATTCTACCTCTCTTTTTCTTCTGATATTCCCATTACATGTATATTACACCTTTTCTGGCTGTCTCACAGTCCTTGAATATTCTGTCCTGTTTTTTTCAGTCTTTGTTCTCTTTGGTTTTCAGTTTTCAAGGATTCTGTTGATATATCCTCCAGCTCAGATTCTTTCCTCAGCTGTGTCCAGTCTCCTAACAAGCCCATCAAAGGCATTCTTCATTTCTGTTACAGTGCTGATTTTATTTCTAGCATTTCCTTTTGGTTCTTTCCTAGGATTTCCCACTCTCTGCTGACATCGCCCTTCTGTTCTTGCCTGCTGTCTACTTTGTCTCTCAGAGCCCTTAGCATATTAATCATAGTTGTTTTAAATTCCCAGTCTGATAATTCCAACATGCCTGCCATGTCTGGTTCTGATGCTGGTCTGTCTCTTCAAACTGTGTTATTTTGCCTTTTGGTATGCCTCGTGATTTTTTTCTTGAGAGCAGGATATAATGTGCTGGTAAAAGGAACTGCTGGAAGTAGGAATTTGTAGTGACATGGTGGTGAGGTGATGGGAAGTGTTCCCCAGTCCTATGATTAGGTCTCTGGCTTTTAGTGAGCCTGAGCCTCTGGGCTGAACTTCACAAGTGCTTCTCAGGCTTTTCTTCTCTGCTTTAGGTGGACAGGATGGCTACAGTGGGCTGGAGCTGATATTCTCCTTCCCCAGGACAGTGAGGCTCTGATAATATCCCAGCAGGTTGGGCTTTGGTTGACTAGTTTCCCCTGAGAGTGAGCCTTGTTAAGAACAGAGTGCATTTCAAAATACTTCCTTCTCCTCCTCCCCTGCTGAAAACCTGAGGGAATTGTTCTCCCATATTTACTGTGGGAATCTACTTGAGCTCCTGGAGGGAAATCTCACAGTATTGTGGGGCTTGCTACGACTGGGTCCCAGTGAAGAGTTGCTGACCTTTTAGTCTGTTCAGCTTTTTACTTATTGTTAGGATGGAGTAGTGTCTTCCAAGCTCCTTATATGTAGAACAGAACACTGCTTCTATGAATCTTTTTATGAGCCCTCCCCTCACCTAAATATAGACTATTCAATCATCCGTCATTTATCTCACACTTTTTTGTGGGTGTGCCAGGCAGAGTGCTCGGTTCTGGAAATATAAAGATGGATAAAAGGTAATCCTTACTCTCAGGGGGATTAGAGTCCATTCTGGGAACATCTGTGGCATTTACTGTCTATACCACTCTTTCAGCAATCACAATGTTTGGGCTAGGGACTGTTAATTTATAGCTCTATACTTCTTTCTAAAATATGGCACAACAAATAACAAAGAGTTGGCAGTCAATAAACATCTGCTGAATGAATGAATACTTAATTCTTTTGACTATAAAATCTATATGATGAAGTAGATGAATTTTGTTTTCTGGAGGGCTTTCCTCGTGCCAACAGCCACCTGCACTGAGTGATCCTGGGTCTACTCAGGGTCCCCAATTGTGTCAGCTCTATTGAGGCCTGTCTTCTGCTATGATCGATTTAGTTCTGAAATGAAAAAAAATAATACAGTTCCATAAAAATCTATTTGCTTGTATCAATTTCCCTAAAAACATGTTTTGTCTAAATAACAGATGGGTCACTGGTAATTAGTGGGCAGCGGCAAGCAAAGTACACACGTCTGAACTCTGAAGTGGAAGAATTGGGTTAAAACGTTTGTTGTGCCCATTAGCTGTAAGGTCTTGAGAAAGGTACTCAATTTCTCAGAGCCCAAGTTTAATCGTTTATAGAATGAGACAAATGACATCTAGACATAGGGTTGTAATAAGGAGTGGAAGATGGAATTAGCCATAAAACCGGCACAGCGCCTTGCACTTATCTCAACACATGGTATATATCTGGAGGTAGTCCATGTCAACCTGAAAGGAAACACTAGAGATGCCTATAACTAATATGTTTCTCATTACAGAGAATACAGTTCTTGTATAACAAAATTCACTGGGAGAAAACTACTTAATCCAGTTTATCTGCTCAAAGACAAACTTGTCTGAACATTTACCCTACACAATGTCTACATAAATTGACGAAAATGCAAAGTACATCTCATAGTCCAACGTGTTCCTACACAAAGGGGCATATGCCATAGCACAGATATGCACTAAGTACTATGCGGAAACAATGGAAAACATTAATTTTGCTTGACTTGGTGATGGGAGCAGGATGGGGATACAGATTGAATTTGGGGAACATTTTAAGGTTGGGGGAATGGAGAGAACTCATATTTAGAACCAGTTCTTAGAATATGTATGATTTTCCAAAAGGAGCAGGTGGGACAGCATTCCAGAGAGGAAGAAAAGGGCATACAAAAGCATACAGACCTTAGTTGATAAAGAGTAACTGTATATAGGGGATCGTGTCAATAGAGGGAATCTTGCGTATTCAAGGCAGGCCAAAGAAGATGATACTTTAAAACTTTAACGTTATGTGGGTTTGCTCTTCACAAAGCTGAGGCAGCAAACTGGACTACTTATTCATCCGTTAGGTTTTTATGAATGAGTGTGAGTGCAAGTATGTGAGTTAAGTTTTTCATGTTTCCGCTATAGGTAGCATACTATTTATTATTAACCAAATCATTTCTTGGAACATAAGATGAAAGACACCATAGATTTTACAAGACACGAGGGAGAAGAACTTCAATTAGAAAAGTAAATAACATAAAATTTTCCTGTGCAATCATTTTTTTCCTGACTCAAAAAGTTATAAAGAATAAAAGAACTTACTCTTAGTGTTATTCAACTTACTTATTCATTTCACAAATATTTGCTGAGCAACCACTATATAAAAGACACTGTGTTATGTGCTAGAATTCTGCAGCCAACTAGACATGGCCCTTGCCCTCTAGATATTTATTATTCAGGAGAGTAGACAGAAATTAAACAAATCCTTAAACAATTGCTATAATGGAAGTGCTACAAAGAAGCACAGGGTACTATGAATGCAATCACAGCAGGAGGAATTCAGTAAGACATGGGAGTCAGTAAAACTTCCCTGAAGAAATAATTTTTAGATGGACATCTGAAAATTGAGCAGAACAGAGCCTGGCAAGGAAGAAGGGTATGTGAATATGTGTGTTGGTGGGGAGAAGGTCTGAGAATGAAAGAAAGGACTGTAGAGTTAGAGAGATCTGAACACGTAAAGGAAGTTGGCTATGATTGAAAGATAGCCATGAATTTTAACATCATTAGCGATAGTGCAAGCCAAGGCTTATAGGCTGGGGACAGAAAATATAGGAATTCAGTAAAAATCTTGGCCACTGCCTTAGAGGGTGGAAAGTTTTAAAAAGGAAAGTAATATAGTCCAGCATATATTCATATTTGCTTGTACTTTCCACTGTTTTTCTTTCACGAACTCTTCCCAATGATTCATTGATGCCTCATTGCTGTGTTTCATGAATGCTTCCGTGAGATGATTTCTTTTAGGTTGTTGAAACAACCCCCACTCACTCTGTATAGCCTTTGTACATTTTTAGCTATTGATTATCTCTTAAAAATAAGCAAGTATTTGACTTGCAATTTCACCTCTCTGAAAGTACAAAATCACTACCACCCAAAAGTTGAACCTCTAGAAAAGCTTTGTAAAAATTTATTCTCAACTCTTTAGAGCTCGACTCAATAGCTGTTGCCTAGGGAGTCAAAGAAGGAAGGAAGAAACCCTATGGGGCTACACAGAGCCACCTGTACTGAGGGGCTACCGGGCACCAGGCACTCTGATGGGCACTTTTATTTTTGGAAACAAATATGGCACCGGATTGTTTAAGAGGATTTACTTCACCATTCAATTACATATTCTGATTTCCATGTAGAGATTTAATAGAAATGATTTCAAAGAGGCTTATATTTACTAAAACAAATATTTTAATTTTTATCGCTTTCATTATGTATTTTAATATAATATTTTATAGTTAAATGGGTTCAAATTAGGGATCAGGAGAAATAATTATAGTGTTTCTAAATGCAACAGTGTTCACATTTTAGTTTTACACTTTTGAACTTTAAATTATACTCTATGTGGCTGAAGAGAGACCTTTAAAATTGATTCGGTCTCATACGAAATCATTCATCAAGTTTAAGGCTGTCCTTTTTTGAAAGAAAACAAAGTGTTCCATTTTAAGAGTCAGAGAAAAATAAAGTTAATGAAAATGTACACCATTATGAATTTCTAAAGGTTTTATTTGATTATATTCCAGTGTTTCGATTTTGGAATTAAAACGTAGCCCATTGCCAAAATGCTTCTAGTTAGTCTTAAAAATTCACATAAGTATCATCTGTTCTCTTTCTTTGAACCAAGGTCTTTGCTACTTATAAACAAAAGAGGTGAAGAATAACCTTTATACACTCAATTCCCCTGAGCAAAGAGTATCTAAGAATCACAGAGTGAAATGGGTTTGTTACTTGCATTTTTCTTTAATTAAGGTTAAGACAAGCCTACAAATTCATTATACTCATCATTTAAGCCAAATTTAAATACCACAACCCCCAGAGGTAGAAAAGAACACTTTGCATCTGCTCAGTATTCTAATAAATTCATTTTTAATTTAAATACATTTGCAAGAGGGCATTTTATTCTGGAAAGTGCATTACAATTTGGGGACTTAAAAAAAACTTTTATTAAGCAGTTTTATTTTTACTAATATTCTCTTAGAAACATCATGTAGGCATAATATTTTATACTAATTTGACCGATCCGAGAAAATGGTTGCTAATTAATATTTGCATATATAAGTGTTCACTAATTTATTTTTATAATATATACGTACACATTATATATTAGAATTATAAATTACACTGATCTATTTCTTATTCTATCCTTCTTTTCTGTACTCCTTCACATATTTATTTTCTACTAAGTGTACATCTTTTTTTAAGTATTACTGAATTTATTTTGTTTTTAATATTTTTAAATATGGAGAGAAAACTGATGAATATATTTTTATTTAATATTTCATTTAAATGATTAAGAAGAAAATTTCAAAAATATGCTTATACAACTGCCAAAACACAAATATAAACATTTGTATCTTTTGATTTATCATGTAGGATTGCTGAAGAGCATCAGGATTTTTAGTCAATGTATATTTTCAGATTAAATGGTATTTAACCTCTGAGGGAAAAAACGATTTTCCTAGGCCAAGTGTAAATTGCATAGCTTTTCCAAATGCTATACAAGTTCTATGATTGACTTAGTACAAAATCAAGTTTCCATTTAAAAGCCAGCTGTAAACACATACATACAAAATTGCATACGTATTGTGTTTAACAGTCTTAGAAACAGCTTTCAGAAACTACCAAAGCTTTGAAAATTCCATTTAACCCAGAATGTCTGTTTTGGTCCAACAAATATGTTTAAATATTATCCTTTCTACTTCCTTTTTAGTATTCTCCATCTCATCCAGCTAAGATTTCATTGTCTAAATACAGCAAATATGTTATATTTCACCAGAAATGTACTTTTACATGAAATTCAAACAAGAAATTAGGGAGAAAGTTTAAACACCTTGTCTTATTCTACTGCTCGTCTACCTGACTGATGTATTTCTCAAAGGCGCAATTTCTTTAACTCTAATGATGGTTAGTTCTAAGTATTTTGGGTTTTGGTCTTCATAATCCTTTCTTGCCACCTGTCCCAGTTAGTCACACGGAAGAAAAACTTACACTACTGGGCTCAATGAGTGAATAGTTAGAGTACAAATACATATTTGATATAGGAATCTTGTTTACTTGTCCACCATTTAATGGAGTTCCAAATATATTACTTATTTATCTTACAAAGTTATTCAGGAAAACTTAAATTCAGGCTGTTCCCCCTTACTACGCAGTCAAATCAAAAATATGTGTGGAGCTGAAATAGAAAATATTGACTTATATCATCTTTTAGGTAAGTGTAAGAACACAATACATGTGCGCCCTCCTTATTATGCCATAGGTGTTTCATTTAAATGGTATTATCCTCCCCAATTTTTAATGATTCTAAAATATGACTACTTTTCTCACCCTGATTCCAATCAACCTCTCCAACACAATATCTCCCACACAAGTCATTCTATCTGGTATTTAATGAGCTAAAAACAAACACAGATAGGCAGTGGTAACTACTGTTTAAACAAACTATTCAATAAATCATTTTCTAACCCAAAGGAATAAAGTTCTTTGTAAATTATCTATTTATTTTTGAGTATGAATTCTTCAACGTAGGGTTTTGCTAAATCATGCTACGCAGCAGGCACCTTAGCCCAGGCATAGAGTTAAATGTGGGTGAGGAGGATAAGGGAAACAAATGCAGACAAACGTTAACCCTCCCCCCCATACTGTTGGATTTAATCCTATTCATCTGCTTCCAACTGCCAAAGGACAGTTAGGTAGACCCTGAAGCTAGAAGTAGGCTGAAATGTAAATATTGCCAAATTTTATGTTAAGCCTGACTGGTTCCTCATCCTTACTGGAGACAGTTAAGGAATAGGTGAAAGCAGGGTTACTTGTTGCAGCTCAAAACTCATTATTGCCAAGCATCATCCTTGACTGTATTGTAATGAAACCATGCTCATGAAGCCAAGGTCTTAGGTTCCAGTGAGCTAGTCAGTATCTTGCAGTCTCTGAGTGACAGCTTTATCTGCCTTCCTGCAAATATCTGTCCTTAGTCAGAAGAGAATCTATGTGTGAGTATGAGAATGAAATAATGTGGGCCCATGGCAAGGACTGGAAAGCAATGCAATTCCATGTCCTACGGAGAGTGGAGGAAAAGCAACACCCTCACACACGCAGAGTCCCATACATAGCCTGATAGAAAAGGGGATGACAGTCCCATGGCATTATGAAATATGAATTATTAACTAAAAGGCAAAGATAATATATACATTTAAGAATAGGATATTTTCCTTAGTAGAGAACAACAAACTATTTATATGATTTCTTTTATAAAGAAATAACACAAGTTTTAATTTTAAAAATTGACAGTTTATTTCTTGTATAATCAAAAACCTCCCTATAGCTCTGTCAAATATACAACGAAAGCAGCAAATATTTTTGAAAAATGGTTACATTCTTATAACAACATGTGTTATTCATTATCTGAGAGAAGATATCTTTTTAAAAATATTTTTGCTTTAAAAATCTGTTTTCTGACTTTTTCAAAGTCATCACCTTTTGTTATCAATAACAGAAAATTAATGATGCTATCTGGAAAGATATCTTAATGTATTAATGTATTTTTATTCATTTTTCAATCATAAAAGACATGCATAATCATTAAGATTTAAGGCTTCTAGACTACAGTATACAGAGGTCCAATAAATTACTGATATCGTTAATATCCCAGGTCAATGGATCAACTGCTAAATAAATTTATGTCTTCACACTCCTAATAAACACTATTTCCAAAACAATTTTCACACAACTAAATTCAAGCTACAGATCAAAAATATTTCTTATTATAGCAATGGTTAAGGATAGGTATTAACACTCCCTAAATATACTCTACGTTATATATCACACAGCTTTACACTCAGTTGACACCTAATACTTATTTGATTAAAGTGAATATGTAAAACAGAAAAAAATAAATTGAAGGTATAAAAGCTGGTAAGTCAGGTACCTTTTTAGAAGAGGTGAGTTACTGAATGCTAGCAGTAGCAAGGAAGACCAATGGAAAGAAAAAAGAGAGAAAACCCTCAAGAATTCTAATGAGGGTAAAAGGTCTGATGGTTCACTCCCATTACTTGCTGTATTTTGCCTTGTTTGAGAGAGTTCACAAAGTATAAGACAATAGCGCAAAGTCTGTGGTTTTTATGCTTTGCTGCTTTCTATTACATGCCTTAACCTTGTGACAGTGATCAAGTACATAGTAAATAAGTTTCAGTGCCTTTTTCTAGCCAACTGTGTGGTGTCAACTAGCTTTTTTTTTCTCAAGAAGAAATGCAAAAATTTGGAGGTTAAAACAAAGCTGGGTTATGGGGCCAACCCGGTGGCCGAGTGGTGAAAGTTCTGCTCACTCCCTTTGGCAGCCAGGGTTCACGGGTTCAGATCCCAACTGCGGACGTAGTCCACTCATCAGTCATGCTGTGGAGGCACCCACATATAGAAACTAGAGGAAGACTGGCACAGATGTTAGCTCAGGGCTAATCTTCCTCACTAAATAAATAAAGAGATAAATGAACAAATAAATGAATAAATAAATAAATAAAATCTGGGTAAATACGTGTTTACAGAAATAAGCATCAAGATTGATATAATAAAAGTATCTTGAAAAGAATGCATTTCAAAATATTTCCAGAAGATGTATCTAACAAAGATTAAGGAATTGTCTCCAAAACATGCAGGGTTTTTTTTTAGATTACATATAAGCACATCTCCAACCCGATTTCAAAGGCCCACTTTTTCTGTCTTCTTGAGATCTTGGAGATGTTCTAGATGAGATATTTTAGTTATGGTAAAAGAAAACAACCTTATCTAGTTTAAGGAAAAAGGGGGAGATCAATTTAAAGTTACTATCAAGTTCCGGGAGTATCTTAAGGACTCATTGGCAGGAATGCAACCAGTCTTCTGAAGCAGACTGGAACCTGGAAATGAACAGTTTTTCTCTGCTTTCCATGTCTGTTTCAGCGTCTTGGCTCCATTCTGCTGTCTGCACAGCTCTCTCTGACTTCAGACCACAGGGAAAAATATGGCTGTGTTCTGGTACTTAAGTGGGCAAGAAATTAACTGATACAGAAACTGAAATTCTCTTAGCCACAATTTCAAATCCTCACGGGAAGAGACTCTGATTGACCCACTCCGCCCTGACTATGCAGATAGTGAAAGAAGTAAATAGGGTACCTGTGTAAGCTGCTCTCACGAATCATAGAAATTAAAGTGATTTCACGCAAAACAAATAACAAGACAACACACTATAACTTGCTAATTAGAGATGAACATAAGGATGGAAAGTCTTTTAAAAACAAAAATGATTTAGTAAGTTCCTGAAAACAGAAGTAAATTCCAGAATGAAATTTAAGATCTCTATCCATAATGTTTCTCCAAACATATTATAGGTTTGGGTCATTCTTAAAAAAAGGGAAGTCACACACCTCTGTAAGAAGTTGCTCGATGAATTGCAGTTACATACATATATCTGAGGACCACGTAATCCATAGGATAGGTTAATGAAAGTTTACTATTCACTCATATGATTCAACTTATTGGACATGATAGCATGATCTGAAATAACTAGATTTCCTTCACATGGACTCTACTTATTGCAATGCATCAATATTGGACAGGTCATGTATTTTGGAGAGAAGCTACTAAAAGCACAAATGAACCATAATGTGGCTATCAGGAGGAATGAATTTTTAAATTAAATGAAGAGCTTTTAGCAAATTCTAAGGCATAGTTAGAAAGAATGGCTCAGTCAATATAGTAGTATTATGAAGATGTCACCTAGTAGTCCCTGCTTTCAGGGCCTACTAAGAAAAGTAGTCATGACATCACACTGAGTTCATCAAGAAACAGAGAATGGGATACCTGGAGAGTTCTGTCTCTGGCCCACTTCTTGATCTAACTCTTTTCACCCTCCCTTGATTATTTTATCTAATCCCCAAAGGTATACTTGTCATTTTGATGCTGATGCCTCCTAGATATCTATCTATAGTATAAGACTGTCTACTCCTCTAATTTAATATTTTATTCTAATCCCAGATTTATCTCCACACTACACTATAGGTCCCATGAGGGCAAGAACCATGTGTGATTTATTTGTATGCGTATGTCTAGTATCTAAAGCAGTACACACTAAATACACATTAACTCTTTGTGCATTTTCTCTAAGCCTTTAGTGTTACTCCCACTGGAATGCCCTTTTCTTCCACCCACCCACCTTGTGACCCCTACTCATTTCTCACAATTCAATTCAAGCACCTTTTTGATGGAAGCTTTCCTGAATCCTTCAGAATTAGCCATTCCTTTCTTTGTCCAGCACCCACGCCTACCGTTAACACAAGACCATATCTTCATTCTGATTCTGGGCTCCTATTTCTGTCCTAGTAATTATAAAATTTTATGTATGTGCATATATATTACATATATTACATATACACACGTCCATATACAGTACTTATGTATTACACATCCGTAATTCTCTATAAGACTGCGTGATTGTTGAAGTCAAGGACAATAGGTTACTTGCTATGGTGTCCTTGGGCTAAGATGATTTGTTGAGTGAATGAATATGTCATGATTAGAAATGGTTATTTTCCAAAGGAACAAAAGATAAATGAAACAAAAGATGTTATTAATAATAAAAAAAACCCTATTAGAGTTATCTTTAAATAAGTAGATGAAAATAGAGATATGTACATGAGTTAGTACAAAGTTTATATGAACTTTTAGAGATGCTACTTAGCAACCAACAATTACTTTTTTAAAGAAACAACTTATTTCCTTTCCAAGTAGAAACCTTGGTCTTCCTTATTTTATCCCTTCCCAAATCCGTTCATTCTATTAACTTATTTTTTACTTCAAAATGATTCCTATAAAAGTAGAATATTCAACAGTATGAACCATGTTGCTCAAAGATCTGTATGCCACTTTCATGTTTCTAAAGATTAAAAACCGACTAAAGTCTACTTTTGATAATTTTATCCTGTTACCTTCTAAGAGCTTAAGAATTATAGAATTATAAAGTATATAATAAGACACTTTTATGTTGCTTATTTCAAAGACTGTCACTTTCAATACTCATGACTATTTTTTGTTAATCCAGTGAAATCTAGTTCCATATATAGCAAACAAAACAAAGAAAACACAAAAGGAAAAACAAAGATCTTATATTGTTCTTTTTAAATTTTCTCATATTAATTTTCTCGAATAGACAATTTAACCTCTTTCTTTCCCCAGATTCATAATTCAGCTCTCAGTTAGCTTTCCTTTTCTACAACATCATTGAGTTTCTTGGCGTTTCTAACTAAATCTACAAATCAGCTCATATACCATCAAGATTTTATTTTAATGCTGAAGAATAAAATCTATTTTAAAATAATCAGTCGAGACAGGTTAAAGCTGGGGCCGGCCCGGTGGCGCAGCAGTTAAGTTCACATGTTCTGCTTCAGCAGCCCGGGGTTCGCCAGTTGGGATCCTGGGTGCGGACCCACACACCTCTGGTCAAGCCATGCTGTGACAGGCATCCCACATATAAAGTAGAGGAAGATGGGCAAGGATGTTAGCTCAGGGCTAGTCTTCCTCAGCAAAAAAAAGGAGGAGGATTGGCAGCAGATGTTAGCTCAGGGCTGATCTTCCTCATAAAAAAAAAAAGAATTTAAAATAAAAAAATAAAAAGACAGGTTAAAGCTTGCAAGGAAATTTTAATAATTAATACTCAAATGCATTTCTTTGAAGTGGTTGTTCTAGAATAGCTTGTATGTGTTCCTTCTTGAAACAATAGTCCAAAATAGAAAAAAAAAAGTAAGTTGTTTTTAGGCATACTTATTCTAGGATTTAGAGAACTTTTATTATCTACTTTTGATTTAAAAATGTCATAAATAAACATCATAATTATTAAAATGTTTTGACACATAACTCACAGAAGCAGAGCTCTGTCAACAGAGCAGTAGAATATGGAAACGCCTTCTTCATTCCCACACCAAGCCTAAGATGACAGTCATTTTAAAAACAGATACCATAAGCCTCATAGTGTTAAGTTTTGAGGTGGTTCATTTTCTGAGGTTATTACCATTTCTAGACATACTTATTACATTCAACATATTTAAAAATCACTGTTTTTTACTACTTATCTAAGTATAGAATTACGAAAATTATCATAATTCTCTAAATCATTTACTATCCACTTCCACTAAATAGTTTACTGTATTACTATTCAAAACATTTTTGATTTATACAAGACAAGAAGTATGTAAATATTGTTGAAAACAAGATCAAACATATTCTAGGGTTGCTATTATTTAAAATATATCCTATTAATTCTTGTATAGAGAGTAAACTCTTTTTTTTGAGGAAGATTAGCCCTGAGCTAACATCTGCTGCCAATCCTCCACTTTTTGCTGAGGAAGACTGGCCCTGAGCTAACATCCGTGCCCACCTTCCTCTACTTTATATGTGGGACGCCTACCACAGCAGGCTTGCCAAGTGATGCCATGTCCACACCTGGGATCCGAACCGGCAAACCCCAGGCCCCCGAAGCAGAACATGTAAACTTAACCACTGTGCCACCGGGCCGGCCCAAGAGTAAATTCTTAATTGTACAAAAGAACACCTCCCCATCTCACTTTCTCAAAGTCCCTGTGAAGTTCAGATTTTCCTCCAGCTATTGCGGTTAGAGTAAACTTAAGAAACTGTAGGCATTAAGCACTAATAGCCTGTCTAACACAGAAAGGGTAAATGAGAGCCAAAACATGTTTGTAAAAGGCCTGGTCGCCTCTGGGTAACTACATACATACATATGTGCATTCATGTGCATGTGAATACTGACCTGTGTAAGGACTTGTAATTTCCTGTGAGTCTACTTTAAATGATTCATAGATTTTCAAAAACAGACGTCATTTTTTTTCTAAAAATAATAGTATTAGTCTCATTATGGCAATATGAAATAGTCTAAAATTTCCAAAGCGACAGAAAAAGGGCAGAAAAGGAGATGTCTAGCTAAAGTTACCAATTCTTATCTGATTAGTCTTCTGACTCTCCTAGTGCCCAGCCTAACAGTTTTCTTTTGGCCTGCAGTTCAGAGAAAGCCAAACTTGCCAGATGTCATGCACTACACCCTGACAGAATCTTCTATCAATCTTCGAGTAACAGTAGCTACTCTAAACTCAAGATGTCAACCATGATGGAATTGCTACTCTTGTTCTTTTCCTGGGTGTGCCTCAGTATCTCTTATCTTCTCTACAGTCATGGTCCCTGCTGGGCAGAAAAGCATAGCCATCACGTCCAAGCAAGTTGGTATGTCTTTATGCATCATGATACCACCGTCCATTCACAAAGAAGAGAAGAGAAATAAAGAAATGGCTTTACCCGCAGAAAGGAGAGGTCCCGGTTGTGCTCGATGCTGGTTATCTCCAGGTTGCCCATGACTACCTCACAGTTCTCATAGTATTTGCGCAGGGCTCGATACTGCTGCTCCAGATCAGAGAGAGAGCTCAGCTTATTCTCTGTTCCTGCACACACTGCCAAGACAAGAAGATACACGGGGAGTTACATAACCTCTATATGACATGCACAATGACAATATCGCTCAACTCTCTCTGCCACAACACTCAACTCCAATTCTCTGAATTAAACTAATTTGACTGTCATTAAGACCCATAACCCATTCACTGATAAATATCTTTACTTTTATTTTTTCCAGATTTATTGAGATATAATTAACATGTAACATTACACAATTTTAAGGTGTACAACGTGTGGATTTGATACACTTATATATTGCAAAATGATGACCAGCACAGCCTTGGCTAACATCTCCATCATGTCACATAACTACCATTTCCTTTTTTTTGTGGTGAGAACATTTAAGATTTACTCTCTTAGAAACTTTTAAATATGTAATATAGTAATGTTAACTATAGTCACCATCTTGTACATTAGATCCCCAGAACTTATTCATCTTATAACTGGAAATTTGTACTCTTTGACCAACATCTCTCCATGTCCCCCATCCCACAGCCCCTGGGAACTACCATTCTTTTCTCCGTTTCTAAGAGTCTGGCTTTTTAAGATTCCGCGTATAAGTGATAGCATACATCTATATTCACAAATTGCATGTACTAACCACAGAGAGTAGGAAGGCATGAGCTCCACAGAAACACAGAGCAAAGAGAATAAACTTAATCACATTTGCTGTGAGCATAAAAAACACATAAATACACTTAATTTCATGTAAACAAGATTTTCTTTCAGACTTACAATTTACTCTATTTTCTAATAGGTAAGCCTACATATGTAAATTGAATCAAAATCAAAACATGATAAAAGTAACAACTTTATTTTTTAAAATGGTATTTTTCTATTGCAAAATAAGCTGTTGTTATTGAGTAAATTTTCAACATAATTAAAACTTGTGCCTTTAAGTCCTCAAAAATACTACCTTTTAAAATACAAATATTCTCTAACTTAGACTGAAACATTTATAAGCGCACACTACAAACACACTATGTAATAAAATATAAACATTTATTGACATCAACTGGGTCATCACTACATATCTTTCCTAGTGTTCTGAGAAATAATGGACTATTAATAAATTATCTTAGTCTGACCTCTTGGGGGGTCGTTTCTCAAATCTGTTCATATGTGAGCACATCAGCATATACAAATGTGTGTTTTTTAGGTTGTGTGTGTGTTGATATTTTTCCTGTCTTCTAGAAGTCAGAGTTTTAGTTAGTTCTCATGTTTTGTATTCTTGCCTGAATGAAATCCTTACTATTTAATGCACCAACTCTAATCTTCAACAGAATGAAAAAATATATTATGAATCTTATAATAATAGTACATAAAGTTAAAAAAATGGACTGTTAATAGATCTTCTTTGAGTAAGTTACATAACATACACCAAGTTTACGGCAAGATATAAAGTGTTAACTTTGAAGACCCTGGAAACAGAGCTTAGCGATAATGTCATATATACATTCATGTGTAACGCACACAGAAATGACAAAGAAGTCATCATGCCTGATGTGGTGTTCAAGGGAATGGATTTCGGAGTAGAAAAGAAAAAATCCAGATGGGCATGTTCGAATAATTGGGGCCACTTTAAAGCCTGCTTTTGCTTACTGACACAACACAATAACAAAAGTCTTGAGGAATAATGTAGAATGTAGAGGGAGCATGACCCTACTGCCACCTCGATGTTGGACTTCTAGCCTTCAAAACTGTCAAAGAACAAATTAGGTTGTTTTCAGCCACGTGGTTTGTTGTACTTTGTTATGGAAGCTCTAGAAAAACCATACATAATCTTCAGCCTATTTCTCTCGAAACCTCACATTTAAAGAAATTTTTAAAATCGTTCCTGCTTCCAAGGTCCTGTCAGCTTATCACCTCCAAGTTACTCTCCTCTTTCTCTCTTCCGAATGCAGAGTCTCTCATATACCATGCTGGAATTCATCTGTTGCCCCAGAGAACGCAGTTTTTGTAGAACGATAAGGATGGATGCAAAGCCTTCTAGAATCCTCAATATCCTTTCTTCTCTTCCTTCACAATAATAGACTACACAATTTTAGCTGGGCATGTAGCCACCCCAAATAAAAATTCTCTGCCTCCCTTGAGATAAGCTTAACAAGGGACTAAGTTCTGACATGTTGTATGACACCTTACTAGAACTTTATTTAAAACATTTTTGGAGCCCAACGTTTCCTCCTTTCTTCTTTATCCCTTCCTTCCATCTGCCACCTGGAATGCAGATGCGATGGCTAAAACCGGAACAACCATCTTGGACCATAAGAAGGAGAGATATACCCTAGAGATTGGCTGAGAAATGAGCTAAAAGGAGCAGGATCTTCAAACAATCAAGGTTTTATGTTGTTTTATCATCGTTAACATCAAGATAATGGCAAATTTTGGTCCCAGCTGCTAAAATATTACACATAGGAGGGATTAAATTCCAGTTAAGTTATGAGCTTTTGACCTTACATAACTTTAACTATTCTATCTAGTTGTTTGACTGAATTTACATAAATCATAATGAAACTACAAAATCGTTTTTGGTCGTCTGAACATGTTATTAATTCTGTGAAAGTTTCCTTTATTACTAAAACTAACAAACACTAAAAAACAATTCTATTGATAAGTACAATAATATTCAACATAAGCAGGAGAACAAGTAGCAATTGACTCACGTACGTGACCCTTATCAAGATCAAAGTCCAGCTCTTTTTTTCAACATGCTCTGGAGACTGGCTACAAAACACCCTTAATCCATGATCTTTATTTTATTGCCTACAACAAATTTATAGCAAAATATTTATAAAATTATAAAATGTCTGTTGAGAAAAGGTACTTCTCTATGGGTTTATGAAATATAGATTTAATTATTATAAATTCCAATGAGGATCAAGCTTATATTTTAATGCAACTGCTGCTGGGGGCAACTAAACATTGATGAGTAAACTTGCTGCACCATTTCTAAAACCTATACAATGCCACATCACAATATATGTACAATTTATGTTGTACAAGTTTCCTCGAATTGGAAATAAAATCCATACTTTACTATCAATATATAAAAATCAATATGTAAAGCTAAATGAAAGTGTTCTAAATTATTTAGTGTATTCTGACATTTTTTATGGAAGCTTAAACAAATTTTGGGAGAAACATCTGTTATTATAACTGTAATACCTATGTATTTTGCATATTTCCTATTCTGCATATTTAAAAAAGGTATGTAGTATGAAATTATTATTATTAATTATTATTGAAATAATCTGTTTATATAAGAAACCAACAAAGGCTGTAAATTCTTTGATGACAAGTACAAAATAGTAATCATCACTTTGCCTCTGCTGAGCTATATAGCACAGGGCTTTGCAAGAAATTAGCAATTAATAATATGTATTTAATCGCTATAAAAACAATTATAATACATATTCAGAAAATGACCCTCAATTCAGAAAAGTTTCCACTGCTCAATAAATGATCTGCTGTGTTTTGTATATACTATATGAAAACAGAAAATTGGAATAAATATGTTTAAAAATTTTTCTCAACAACAAAAATCTTCCAATAAACAAAAAACTGATCCATAAGAATACTCTATCCTCCAAACATTCTGGTCTTTGGAGTTTTTACCACACAGAGTACCATTTGGGAAATATTACTGTCTCAGTGACGCTTTCTTGTATATTAATGTTTGATTCAAACTATCTGTAATCAGTAATACATTCCTCATAACTTTCATCTTGAAAGACAAACTTGATTTTAAAAGAATTAGTTTGGATAGATGTTTAAAAATCGTGTATTTCTCTTCATGAAGACTTCACCGAATGCCTCACAACTTCTATTTGTCAATCGATTTTACAATCAGGCAATGTATACAAGACAATGCTTAAACCATCAAGTTTCATTGATTTCACAAAGCTGTTTATCAAACAGAATTGAAAAATCTTTTTCACCAGCCAAAACAAGTCTAATAAAATTCAGCACCCTTTGCCAACCCTATTATGAAGTCTTTTAACTATAAGCTCACTATAGTTCAAGCTTCAAAAATCCTGAATTTACATGTGCTCCCTAGAGTTTTCATTCCAACTGTAACTCCAGGAAGAAAGCTGTATGTGAGGCTTTAATAAAATCACCAATTATTCTATATGGTATTGATTCCACTACAAATGTAGCTCCAGTTGCAAACAGGGGCTTTTTATTCTTCTTGACTTAAGATTGGCATCCAACAGTGAGTGAACTACAGAAGCCTCATTCAGTCAAAAATTAAGAATATAATTAGGAGTTTGTAGCAATATAAAAAGGTTGGTTAACAAAATTATTCATTTGATTCATGGGGAAAATAGAAGCAAAATGAAGAAACAGTAACAGTACTCATATTAATACTGAAAATCAATTATTGCCTCCAGGCTTTATGTCTGTGCAAACCAGCGCTCCACTTGTTCACACAAGAAAGACCAGAGGGAAAAAAGGAATTAAATCAAATCTTTGCCTAACTTTCAAATCAAATGCCTATGTGAGACACAAATTAAGAAATGAATAATTATTTATTTAGCATCTACTGTTGATCTAGTGGCACGGAAAAACACATATTGATTAAAATGGCCAAGGTCTTTTATAAGGGCTTGTGTGATTGTACACGCACATGTAAGGAGAACAGGAAGTAGTATAGATAAGCCATGTACACACTGTGTGTGCATAATTCAGGGACTATCTGAAAAATATTTGGTAACCTGATAAAAATTCACTAATGTTTCTATCTGATGTACCACTAATAAGTATTTTCTCTTTCAGAAATGTTAACATAATAAATATGCTATAGTTTGATGCACATTGTTGGGTATTTCAAAATCTGGAGCTGTAGTAAACCTCAAAATATAAAATACTTAAAGAGAATGTGAAACGCTGACTCATCTCATCCTGGTTTCCATTGGGTCAGGCAATGGGCAGGACCGTCCAGATTCTGGCCACAGCCTCCTTTGCTAATGTGGCATGGCCCAGGCTCCCGGGAGTGCTACGCATTTGAAGATGTGACCTTCAACCACTACTGCCAGAGACTGAGTTTGGAGGCAAAGGAAGGGGTGTCTTAAAAACACACGCATGAAGATTCTCAGGTTTAGTTTCCTAAGTGTACTATATCGCAGATAAAAAATTACGACTCCCTTGACAATTTTAGCTTGTGTCTGAAGTCGCATTAATTTGAAGGAAGATCTGATAGTCGTATTCTTTAGAAAGAGCTTTAAAGAATATTCGGTTGATTATACAATTCTGAGCAAGTAGAAAGAAAAAAAGGATAAATTTAAGTTAATTGGATAATTGTTACACGGACATGGCAGGTTTTGGCAGCTTTTTGTTCAAAATACAACCTGGAATGTGGCGAACTCACCACTTCCACTACTCTAGACATTTGATCCGAGCCCCCGCTCCCTCTGCCCTGCGCTTTGACGGCAGCCGCCTCACCGACTGACTTCCTGGATTTCCCGCTAGGCCCGTCAGTTTCTTTTCTGCAGAGGCCAGAATGCTCTTTTTAAAAACACAAATGGTTCACTTCACTCCCTTACTGAAAACAATCCTTGGCTCCTAATCACACTTAGTATAAAATCCAAACATCTTACAATAGCCCGTAAGAACGTATATTCAGCTCTTTGCTCAAACGTCGCTCTTTCAGAAAAGCCTTCTTCCACCACCTGACCTGCAATAGGCACCAGTGGCCCACACATCGTGCTCCGCCTGTTTTGTCTTCTTTGTTTTTGTTTTACTGCTATCTGAAATTGCATTATACACTTGCTTATTTACTTGTTTATTACCTGTCTTTGCATTAGAATGAAAGCCCCATAGGAGGCAGGACCCGTGTCTATTCAACACCCAGGCACAGTAGACTCTCAGACAATGTTTATTGAATAAATAAATGGACTTTGGAGTCATTGAGATGCATCACTGAGACAGAATCAAATGCTGGCCCCTCCACTTTCAAAAGCTGGATGAACTTGAGCAAGTCACTTCACCACTTGGAGTCTCCATTTCTGTAACTACAGTGGGATCTTGTATTGAGTGTTCTTAATAAACCCAGTTTTGAGGTTGAGAACACACAGCTGAGAGCCAGATCTCCAGGTTGAAAATCTAGCTTGATCACTGTTCTAAAATGTAATCCTGGGCAAGTTACTCAGACTCTGTCATTCTGTCTCCTCATCTGTAAACCTCATCTGTAACCGCCACCACCTCATAGGCTGTTATGAGGATTAAATCAGTCAATACATGTGACTTGCTTTGCACAATGTCTGATTCATTGACAGAGTTCAAACGATGTTCGCTATTGCCATTTATTCAAATATATAGGATGCGTGCACTCTGCAACATATTAAATCAAATTAAAATATTAGGCTCGCATGGTGATGTACTGAAATCAGTCTGATATAAAGCAAGGGATGCTGGGCAGAGAAGGTGAGGTGGACACTCCGCTGCTCCAACACTCTCTAGCTGTGTCAACTTGAGCAATTATCTTCTTTTCATTGGATCCAATTTTCTCTTTTCTCAAACAAGGGGTCTTTATGTTTCCTTTTAGCTCAAAAATTCTGTGCTTGAATTTATTTCTAAAATATTTACTTTAAGCCTACTCTAGACTATGTAATGGGCTGCATTCCATGGATGCTCTTGAGGAGGTCACACCACGGCAACATCGCATAAAGTTATAAAGTTGAATGGACACTTATCAAATGACCCAGCAATCCCATTTGTAGGTATATCCCTAGATAAAGAAAAAATTATGTTCACATAAAACACTAAGGTTTAGGGGCCAGCCCAGAGGTGTAGTGGTTAAGTTCGTGTGCTTTGCTTCTGCAGCCCGGGGTTCACAGATTTGGATCCCAGGTGTGGAACTAGCACTGCTCATCAAGCTATGCTGTGGCAGCATCCCACGTACAAAATAGAGAAAGATGGCCATAGATGTTAGCTCAGGGACTATCTTCCTCAAGCAAAAAAAGAGGAGGATTGGCAACAGATGTTAGCTTCAGGCCAATCCTCCTCACAAAAGAGAGAGAGAAATAAAAATGTTTATAGGAGCTCTACTCAAATTCACCAAAAATTGGAAATAACTCACATGTCCCCTGATGAGTGAGTGATAAACAAACTGTGGTATATCTATTCAGAAATAAAAATGAATAGATGATTGATAGATCAACATAGAAGATCCCCAAAGGCATTATGCTGACTAAAAGAAGCCAGACTCAAAAGGCAACACACTGGATGATTCCATTGATATGATGTTTTGGAAAAAGACAGAATTACAAGGATAGAGAACAGATCAGTGGTTGCTAGTGGATGGGAGGACATGAGGGACTAAAAGGCCATGAGTGCGATTTGGGAGATGGCCAAACTGTGCTGCCTGCTGACCGTGATGGTGCTTACCTAGATTTATACAATTAAAACTCAGAGAAGTACACACCAAAAAAGTCAATTTTACTGTATGTAAATTTAAACACACCCACACTCAGGTTGGCTTTTATGTCTAATGAAGTAAAATATGTATGTAAATCATAAAACACCGTATTTGTTCCTAAGTATTTCATGCTTTTGTCTGCTTATGAATAATTTTTGTTACATTTTTGAATTGGTTATTATTGTTACATATTTTTTTAAAATCCTGATGACTCTTGTATGTTTTTCCCCCCAAATTTAGTTACGTTGCTAAATCCTTGTCATTTCCAATTAGTTTTCTTCAGTGAGTTTCTTGATTTATCTAATCTTTAATTATATTATTTTATTTTGTTTTCTTGGCCAGTGCTCATCAGAAATTCTAGGATAACTTTTTCAACTAATAGGTATAGCAGTCATTACTAGTTTTTCCTAATCCTAACATAAATGTTTTCCTTAGTTCAGCGTATATTTTATCATGTTATGTGTTTTAGAGTCTGACTTTACTAGGGCTTTGATTTCAGATTTGAGTGTTGAAGTGTATCATGTACTTTTTGCTATTTTTGAGAAGTTTTTCTTTACTTATTAAAGTGAAATATTCATTAATGAGTTCCAAATATTGAACCATTCTTGTATTCCTGGAATGAATGATATTTAGTCATGCATTATCCCATTACTATATTTCTGAGTTTTATTGCTCTTATTTTGTTTGTATTTTTTAATATTAAAAAAATACCTATCAATGTTTTAAAAATATTTTTACCAGATGCAATTATGCCCAAATGATAAATAATGGAAATGGGCTTATATTTCATAAATTTTGTACTCTATATAATTAAATTTAAAGGAATTAAGGAAAAAAATTAACACCAAAATAGGGAACTTGTTTTGTAATTTACATTACATAAAACTGGAAATAAAATATTTGCAATGTAAAAATCAGTATCCTTTTAAAAAAAAATAAGTGAACTCTAGTGCATTTTCTGAATCTTTATTTTCTACCACTGTTTTATTGACTCCCAAAGTGATAAGACAGGAAACCTGCTGAAATTAACTAACACACTTTCTAAATGATTCTTGAGCCAAATGAAAAGGGCATTTGGCATCGCAACCCTTCGCTAATAGAGTTGTAGCTAGGAAGACAGAGGCGTTCTGTACCCCAGACCAGGGAAAGGCAAGTCCGCAGGCTGTATATACCGCCACATGTTAATCCATCTAACATTTAATTAATCTGTATTGTACCTCTTTTGTTTACTTACAATAGTCTCTAAATGATCTCAAAGATGCTTAAACTACTAAATTATATTGCAAGGGGAGACAACTTCATCACTGGAGACTACCGAAAAATGAGAGATATAAAAATTATACATGATTGTATTCTGTTTACGAATGATATGTTTTGCGATTAGTCTGCTCTAATCTAGTCTTCCCAATATAATAGGTTATTTTTGTAATGTGTCCAATTATTTTCCATCTTATATCTCAAAGACTAGCTTATTAAAATTAAAATAATTGGAAATGATTTAAAATGCACTATATTGGTCATCAAAAACTGACTTGTAACTGCTCACATGTAATTGTTAGTTCTTCTTCTTTATTGTTTACTTGCCTTTAAATATTTTATTGTATTCTTTTCTGAACTATATCTTATAAAACACTTATATTGGAACCTGAAAAAAACATGGTAGAAAGACTTTGCCCATTCACAAATTACATTTCTGTCATTTACTCTTGGGTGAAATAATATTGTCCTTACCACTATTTTTCCACAATTCCCTCCCTGCTCTTTTTATTATCCTTCCCGCCCCTCTCCCCCTCCCACACACAAAAAGTCCTTATTTATGTAATATTTCATTGTCTGTGGAAGTGCTAGGTCCTTAACTTTAATGTAGGCACTAGACTTGACAAGCAATTAAAGCAAACGATTTCCACTCATCAAGGCTTGCCAAATTAGTCACCTGCCATCTGCACCATCATCTGGCTCTCCTTGAGGTCTTGCTGTGAAGCTGGATGCATTCTCTCAGATTAAGAGGGACAATGCAAACCTGCTAGCTGGTGAAATGCCAGTGGGAGCTAACTATGTAAACATTAGCAACCATCTTTCTTGCCTGGCCTATCATGCCTTCAACCATCCCCTTGTGTGTAATAAAAACGAGCCGGCTTGTGATGGCTTATCGCTGTGAGACCTTTGCCATCCACTGTAATTACAGTAGCAGTTCGCAGGATGTTTTTTTTCCTGTTAGAAGTACTTTTCAAAAAGGAATTAGACTAGGTGTTCCTAATATGAAGCTCTCCTCACATATCAGGCTGGTTTCTTAAGCACTAATAAAGATGTACATTAAGAAATGGACTATGGTCTTTCTATTGTACTGGTTACAGCGTGAAGCTTGCTTTTTCATTCTTTCCAATAGTGAATGTTTACTTGGCTGATAACATGCAATAAGCACTTTCTAGAGACATTCAATCAAGCTATTCCAATAATGGGCAAAACTGAGAAAAAGCAAGAGTGAAAGATGGCACTGTTGTCACCCACACACTCCTTTTCAAGGGCCCTTTTCCCTTAAGGCATTCTCCAACCCAGGGCTCCTCTGGAGCGATTGATGCCTCTGCGCAAATGCACTATGATGCCTCTCTTCTGGGTGGAATAAACTCTATGCCAGGGCACATGCCTTGGCCGTCAGAATGTGGGCTGCTTTGTATTCCCATCTGTCCCCTAGTCCATGTGCCTATTTGCCGTGATGAACCTATGTAAGGACAAACAGAAGCGTTGGTCCACTCCACTGTCCTGGGTCATCCATCCAAACTTGCTCATTCAAGGTAAGGTTATGTCTGAATAAGTAACAATCAAATCAAAAGAAAAAAGTGTGCTAATGTTAGACTTGGACTGAGAGAAAGGGGTGCAGGAGAGAACATTTTTCACTGCAGGTCCTTGACTGTATCTTCAGATAATCTACACACAAAGCCTAATCTGAGATCACCTTCTAAAAAGTTTTTCAACATAATTTCTCTATATTGTATAAATAAAACAAAGTTATTTATATTATGTAGCTGGCAAGATTCATATGCACAAAAACTATTTTCTAGAAGGTGGATATGAGTTTTAAACTAAATTACTGACTGTTTACTTAGAGATACAGGTGGAATGGAAATATACACTAACTACTATTCTTAATACTGTCACAGCACAACACAGCACAAATTGGATCAACTTTTAAAATTTGAAGCATGCCTTTTCTGAACATGATGCATTTTTAATCCCTGACACAAAAATAATATGTATTTTAAGATAAATTATACAAATAAATATCTCTTCATTACAGAATTCAGGTTTTTATTGACATTTTCTGCCAGGATAACATAGAGTCAATTCTCTGTAACATTCTTTGCAAATGTTCAATTTTCACATGTATTTACCACCTGATTATAACTTGTAAAGAACACAATGCAAATCAAATAATAACTATAAAATCTACTTTTAAAATGCATTACTTTTTTGAGGGACAAGTCTCATGCTGTTTATCACTTTATTGTTATGATTTCAAAAGATAAAGTAAAATAATAACCCTTAATAAAAGCAATTATTTTCAAAGATACTGTTTAAGAATATATGGGTGCATGCATATACATATGTGTATAAAAATACTCATTGGGAAGGAAATCCAATTTCTTTCTTTCTTTGTCTCTCTTTCTCTCTTTAGAGGAAGATTAGCCCAGAGCTAACATCTGCTGCCAACCTTCCTGATTTGCTGAGGAAGACTAGCCCTGGGCTAATATCTGTGCCCATCTTTCTTTTCTTTATATGTGGGATGCCTGCCACAGCATGGCTTGACAAGCGGTGTGTAGGTCTGCACCTGGGGTCCAAATGGCCAACCCAGGGCCACCGAAGTGGAACGTGCGAACTTAACTGCTGTGCCACCAGGCTAGCTCCACATTTCTTTTCTTTTTTTTTGGTTTAACTGTAGTTTCTAAATTTATGAAAGTTAGAAGCATTTTTGAATGTAAAAAGTGAATTTTATTTATGGAAAGATTTTTTTTTCTCTAAATTTTACGAAAGGCAAAATATCTAATATATGCTGTGCCATTTCTTTTATAGACGTGTGAATGCTAATTCAAATTATTATCAATACTTTTGATAATCTTGTCATTTTATAAAACATCGATGTTTTGTATAAAACATAATTTATTATTTTTTTAAATTTTTTTTCTTTCTGCTTTTTCTCCCCAAATCCCCCAAGTACAAAGTTGCATATTATAGCTGTGGGTCCTTCTAGTTGTGGCACAGGGGACACTGCCTTAGCGTGGCCTGATGAGTGGTGCTATGTCCACACCAAGGATCCGAACAAGCAAAACTCTGGACTGCTGCAGCGGAGCGTGCGAACTTAACCACTTGGTCACGGGGCCGGCCCCTGATTTTTAATGTAAATGCTTGAGAAATTTTACTTTAAATCATCCAAAGGAAAAGTAGAAAAATATATTACTCTAAAAATAGAATGTAAGAGTTACCTACCTAGCCATCTATAAAGGAAAGTTCAATGACAACCAATTTTCCGGCTGAGTTGAATAAGAACCATGATTGTGTATGTGTGTGTATATATACATATATACACTCATTCTAGCTTCTATATATGCACTGGGTTCTTCTTTAGTTCATGCTGTTTGATATTATGCAAAATTGTGTAATATTGCTTCTGATAGTTTATCTCCTCTAATTTTATTTTAAAATTATATTGCTGTGAAATTAATATGAAAGTCTACCATTATTACTGTTAATCGTCCTTCCCATCTGTATATTAGTATTGCCAGATATTCTTCTAAGTGCTTTATATACACACTATCATTTAATCCATATAGTAATCATATTAAGCACCTATTATTATTAATTATTATTATTATTATTTTACAGATGAGGAAACTGAGACTCAGAAAGTTAAATGATATAACCAGAAAATTAACTAGTGGAAGAGCCAAGAGTCAAAATCAGTTCTAATTTCATGAGTACTTATCATTCAAAGGCATAGTACCAGTTAGTTGATGTCTACAAATACTTGTTTTGAATTATCTGTATTTGGCAGTAGTATATTGTAATCAAATAAAAATGTCCACAAACAAGTTGAAATGTTTACATGCTGAGGAACCATTCTTCTTTATACATTTAGAGCTACAGAGTTACACTATTGATAGTCACCCATTGCACTAAAACTCCACGGTAGGGGCCACAGGAGACAGTCATTGGGTCTAATAACATATAGGCATTTTAGACCAATGCAATCTCAGTAAGTACGAGTCAGTTTTATAGCTGAAGAAACCTGACTCCTTGATCCCCTTCCTTTGTGACTCACTTCCTTCCCATTTTCTATTCCATATTGGAGAAAGAAAATGGTGCAAAAATAGCCAGATTTTTAAGAATAAAAATTTTTAGAATTATAAACGGGCCTCGATCAAGTGAATGCATAGAGAAAGGCTGTACCAACACTTTAACTTTTGAGAACAAATCTTTTTCCTTTTTAACTAGAAAGCTTTTTCTAGGTTTATCCAACCCCACCCTCCAACTTCCTTTAACTTCCAATCTCCTTATCTCAAGAAACTCTCTTTTCCTAACCTACTAATCTATGTTACACACAAATCCTCTCAGCGCCTCCTTCTGAAGTCTGCAGGCTCCACCTGACAGTCTCTCAGCCCCTCCTGACTGACTATCCCTACTTCAAGTCACCACCCTTTCTACCTGAATATTGCAATAGGCTTCCATCTGATGGCCCTTCCCTTCTTCCTGTCTCCTTAGAGTCTATTGCATATCAACTATAAAAGATGTTAGCCCTTAAATAAGATCATTACTCTCCTTTGTCCAAATACCTTCAATGGTTTCTCATGTCATCCAGAATAAAATACAAGTCCTTATCTTGACCTACAAGGCCCTGATGCAATTTGAATCCCTGCTACTTTCCTGATACCACCTCCCAGAATGCCTAAGGTGACTTCCTCACTAAGATCTGACCACAGGGCTATCTTGCTTGTCTTTGAACATTTCTGTAAAAGCTTCTAGATACTGATTAGAATTTATCTTGTGCAGCAGTAATAGACCACATTGGTCTGTGCATGGCACTTTGAGAAGCACCGTTCTTAAACATTACACTTTAGGTCACTTATCACGTCCTGTCACTTTGTATCTTTACTAAGAATGCATTCAAAAGCTCTGAGGGCGGGGCCTCTATCTTGTTCACTGCTATATGTATAGCATTTACAAGTGCTTGATGATGAGGATTTTTAGGCTGCTTAATTTTAAAATGGCTTATGATGAGGATTCTTTAGGCTGGTTAGTTTTAAAACTACAGATGAGATTCAGGCTCCAAGGAGTGGAATTTGTTTGCCCCTTTGTTGGGAAACATTTACATTTCTAAGGGAAACCTCTATCTGTGAAGATGCCTCCCTCTCTGTGCCAGGAAGAAGGGGGAATGGTCTTATCTCTAGAAGCTCTTAATGGGGAAGGCAAGAACTTAAGTTGGTTGCTGTCTGGCAATCTCATGTAACTGGTTTAGGGTGGTGGCGTCTAACCTTTCTAACCTTTACTTAATCCGATTTGATTCTTGTCTAAAAGTCATGGGATCACCCAATGACCAGACCCCACCTGCACTGATGCCATTTTAACTTCTTTTTCATGTTCTTTCCTTTGTCATGTAAAGAGATGACCCACATACCTATGCCTTAAATTTAGTCCTAACCCTCAACTCGGGGCAGCAGCAGGAGCTCTGACTGCCTGTGGATCCTGTCCCCACGTACCAGCCCTGCCTGCCCATGGGTCCTGTCCCCATGCTACACTATTCTCTAAATAAAAGAGCACTACTGCCAGATCTTAAGAGTCTAAGAAATCTTTCTTTCGACTCCTCGGCTCACCGACCCCACATCTCTTGACTCATAGTAGGCACCCAATAAATATTTAATGATTGGATGAATGGACAGATGTATGAGTGGCTATTGAAGTATCTAGAATTCTGTCTAGAATTCCCAGCTCACATGTAACCTAAATGTTATTTTTGATGATCAGAATGTTAGAACCACAAAGATCTGTAGAGATCATCAAGTCCAGTTTTTACATATAGATGAGAAAATAGAGACCAATATTAAAGTGCTCAACAAAGATCCAACATCTAATCAGGGGCAGAAGTAGAAGAGGACTCTTCATTCAGGGCTATACCCACACGGCACAGCGCCTCACATTACATGGAAGTTTTCTTGAAACTATCCAGTTTTATGGAAAGGGTTCCTAAGCATAATGCCCTCTGGCCAGTGGGAAAACTACATCATGAAACTCGACATGAGTGCTTAAGGACATTTGGCTAAACAGCACTGGCCAACTGTATAACTGGAAAATAGATCCTTGGTAATATCTTAATTTTTTTTCAAGTTCTGCTTAAATGAAGTTAACAAATACCTTGTTAAAAGGAAAGTTTGTTTTTTTAAAAAGAGTCTGTCTAACAAAAGCAGGCATCATATGTATACAGAAACTAACCAATAATACATGATAACAATCTTCAAAAAATTTTAATGAAATTATGTATTTCAAGTCATATTTTTAAGGTACTACTGGAACTTGTCTTTTAAAAGAATCACATGCAGATCATTTTGTAAACAAATAATCTTTTTGTAAGGGAAACAATCACCTCTTAATTTGACTGTTTTGTAAATTCAGATTTCAAAGATCATGTTTGCTTAAATACACGCACACCTGCAGTTGCATCTAACAATTGTATGATGGTTTACTGTCAGTGTATTAGAACATTAAATTATTATTACAGCTATTATTATAGTTAATAACATTTATAAAGTGTTGTATAATTTACAAAGCAGTTACATTCATATTAACTTTTTGGATCCTAAATTATTTAAGAGATGGTTATAAGAGCCAAAATTATTACATTGATAGTAGGAATTCAAACATTGGGTATCACGAAAAAGAGGAACTTTTGAGAGATATTTTGAAATTTTTTGAATTAGAAATCAGGTGATTAAAATGTCCATAAACACTAGATATCTTTACCTTGGTATTATGAGTGACTCATAAAGAAAGAATAGAAGAAACGGGTTAAGTAAAAACAGATTGATTAAATGTTTTCTATACCCATGGAAAAAGTGGGCATGAATAATAAGATCTTCAGCGGACTCTGTCACAAGCCTATTTTCCTCCTCTTTGCGCTTCGTCAAATAGAAGTTAATTAGATATAGGAAAGTTAACTAGAAATAGATCAGGGATAGAAAATGGAATTGACCACCATCAAAACTCTGGTTTATTTAGGGAGCTTGCTTACAGGGTTCTGTTGAATGCATGCCAATTATTTTTTTCAAAGTTGTGATTTTACTTTGAACATGGTTTCTCAAATATTATGTTTCCCTACCATTTTTACATATGTGGCTTTCTTCTTTGGAGGTTATGTTAAATATTACTAATTCCTCGTTACTTGTTGAATCAAATCCTAGTCACAGGCTTGATAGTCAAGATTTTCCATGAATTGAGATCTTGCTACAAGGTCCATTCAACCTTAATGCAAAGTTGTTGTTTCCAAATAATTTTCGAAAATAATCAAAAGATGCTTTAATTGCATCCATCATCCAACTCACCCACAACTTTTCCTTTCATTTTTATTCTTATTTATTTATTTATTTATTTATTTATTTTTGAGGAAGATTAGCCCTGAGCTAACATCTGGTGCCAACTCTCCTGTTTTTGCTGAGGAAGACTGGCCCTGAGCTAACATCCATGCCCATCTTCCTCTATATGTGGGACTCCTGCCACAGCATGGCTTGCCAAGCGGTGTGTAGGCCCACGCCCAGGATCTGAACTGGCGAACCCTAGGCGGCCAAAGCAGAAGGTTCGAACTTAACCGCTGTGCCACGGGGCTGGCCCCCTCCTTTCATTTTTAAATTCATTCCTTTCACCTCTGCGAAATTCATTCCGTTGAACATTTTGTCTTTGACAAAATTCATATCCATCATTATCTCCAAAACCTGCCTAGAGAATTTTCTTCTTTCAGAAAAGGTCTGAACCATTCATTCAATTCACTTTTCCTAAAATTTATGTACAAAGATTTATTCTATTTTCATTTGTATGGTTATTTTATTCTCATTTTCCAGTATGTGTACCTTATTTTCCCCTAGATGATGAGTGAGCTCATAGAGACCTGAGATACTGTATCCCACTATTTCTGGTTAAGAGGCCAGATACAGTGCATCTATCACACAAAAAGTACTACAAAGGTTTGTAGATTTACACCTTGTCTGGCTTACTACGACCCAGGCAAGAGCAGAGAGTAATAACAAAATTAAAAGTCAAAATAATACAAAGTCAACTGCCAGACTTAATATATCTCAAACCCAGAATATCTGTTCTAATACCTACTCTTAATATTTATCTTGAGTTGTTTAATAGTTAACTCACATTCATCCACCACTTGTGTGGAATTAAAAAACCGTTACCTTCAACTGAATGTTTACTCAGCAGCCTTATATAAACTCAAGGATGTTTGGCTTTTGTAAGCATATACCAAAACTTTCTGAGTGCTTCTAAAAAATCTGAGTACATACATGAGCATGTTTCCATTGTTCTTGTATATTAAGGTTAAAAATTGTGTTAATTGCAAAAAAAAAGAATCCATTTGGAACATCAGACACTAGAGAAAGTTTTATAAGAAGGTTTTCTCAAGCCACGGTCCTCTGACTCATAAAGTTTGAATGGTATTTTTATTTCTCAGACACAGCCAGACTGGCGATGGCATAACTACCGTTCATTCACCTGCTATTAGAGCCTCTGTCTACCTCCTGATTACTCCATCATATTCCTCAATGAATAGTGTTTGGGTGCCAATTGTGGTAAATTTCAGGGTTGTCTAGTATAAAATCAACCTTCTTCCATATCAAAAATGTTTCACACGCCGTCCTAGAATTACCTTACCCTTATAAGGACTAAAGAAAAGGGGGAAAGACTATTGTTTACAAAGGACTGTCATTTATAAATAAAGGCTTTTGTACTCATTGCATCACAGGCTTCCCATGATAAAACAAAAACATTGCTACAAAACAGTTAACTTTAGAGCTACCCATCCACTTACTCTGCAATTTGGTACGTAATGCAGCTGACAGCCAGTGCCCCAGCTTGGCTCTGCTCACCTAGCTAAGCCATGCATGCAGCCAGTACGCAATAAGGAAAAGCCCCTGGAGCTCTTTTTCTGCCACTTTCTAACCCATATTTTCTTATTTGTTCACTTTGCAAACCTGTTTCAGAGCTCTCAAGCTTCTGATTGTCCCACCCTCCCACTCCTCCTTTGAAACTGCTGCCCTTGTACTGATCTGGCTCCCCTTCTCAGCGCTGCTCTGGCAAACTCAGCTTGAATTGGCCCTACCAGTGAACTCAGGCCCAAGGAACTTGCTCCAAAACCAACCCCCTGACCTCCCAAGGGCCTAAAGGGCACAGCCCACATGTGCTTCCTAGAGTGTCTCCACTAGGGGGCCACGTGACGGCTGCCTTTCTCATAGAAGAGGTCTGACAGGAGCCTGCAGCTCTATCTAGCTTCACATTATCCTGGCATCTTGATATTATTGCTTGACTTAGCTCTGGCCAATATCTCCAGCTTTCAGCCTAAAAACTTAGCTGAGGCAAAAAATTAATTATTCCTTCTAGTGCCAGTTATATTTTTAGACTGGGCTCCTTAATAACGCCAATGCACACCACGTCTGTTATTCTGAATAGTCACGGACTAGGAACTGCCCTGCTGATTTTTACTTGATTCTCTGCCTTCTGTTGATATCACCCTGTTTTCAACTTCAACACTAAATAAATAGCCAAATACATGGGTGCCAAAGAGTGTTGACAATAGAACTCCAGAAGCGAATAGTGCTAAATTAGTAGAAAAGGCAATTCCTAGCTAAGTAATGATTGTTCATTTGAAAATATGCACTGTTCCTTCTCCTTCTTTGAAAAGTCAGCACACTTGAGGGCCAAGTGCCGCCTGGGGACTTCAACTTGCATGAAGCATTGCGTTGGTTCTGAAGCAGTGAAATTCCATGGCAACGCCAGCAACACTTAAACTTCTCTAGGACTCCTACATTATTTACCTCGAAACAGCTAGGGGGCTTTTTGCAGAGAGGTCCCTAACTACTGCAAGCATTCACTCTGTTTAATGTTTTTAATTAACATTGCACAAACACCAATTCTGTGTGTGCAGTGAAGTCGGTACACTTCCCTGGATTGGCTTTCTCAATAGATCTGGAAATGCCGCAGCAGAATAGTGCCAGACTTCCTTCCCCACCCCCATTCTCCCTCAAAGCCCAGGCATCTCTATTCAAGAAGATGTTGGTTAAAATAGGACAAAACCGATGAGGACAGGATAAAGGGAAGACATATTTGGAAAAAAAAATATCTGGCATAGAAAACCTCTCGGGTTTTTTTGTTATTATTTGCACACTTTTAAAACAAGAATTACAATATAATTGTGAAATAATTGGATTTCGCCATAATATAATACGTGGACTTAACCTGGAGTTATTTAAGAGTTAGATAAGATGACTTCTAAGGTCACTGCCAGTTCTAAAACTCTATGTTCAAAACCACCTAGAGAGCCTCTAAGTAGCACTCAGTGATGGGACATCAATTGAGGATTATTATTCCTAAAGCAAATAAGATAAAACTCAAAGAACGCAACTCAGAGATACAAATGAAGCACCCACAAACTGCTCTCTGACTCCCCATACACAGCTCGAGAAATCTCTGTAAACACCTGAGAAAGAAAGAAGAGAAGCATCTTCCAAGGCAGAATTATTATTTCTGAGGATAAATTGAGGATGTACGTATCAAAAACCTCCTTCAGGGAGTAAGACTTCTCAGAAATAAAATCATATCCGCTAAAATAAAATCCTGCTAGTTTTACGAAGCATTATGAGTTTCGTCTTGCTGTCTCTCCTGTTTGAGGCTTGCTAGCCACCCTTGACTGGAGGAGCTCACTTCAGAAAGTGCAGTAACAGAAAGTTTCTTCACATTTGCAGCTGTGAGGAGACAGCATCCTAAATCTTCTCAAGCCAATTGTCTCTCTTCAGTGATTCGTCCTTCTTTCTCCTTTTTTTCCCTTTCTAAGATATGTCAAATAATCACTGAAATATCAGAGAACTGAGTTGAGGCATTCACGCTGTTTAGTGAATTACTTTCTTTTGCAAACTTTGGTTGGAATTTGCATTCATTATGGAGGAATAATACGTATTACTAAACTTATTTAAAGGTTCTATTCTATTACTCCATTTATCACCAGGGGGCAGCACAATTCCCAAAGAATGTTCTTTTGACTCAGGGATAGAGAAAAGTTACAATAGCATAATTGGTACCAAACCCTGATGCAGCTTTAGGCATACACAGCATTATTGCATTTTTTCCTGTAATGAATGTAGATTATAAACTAGCTGGATTCAGAGAATTACACCTACAAAGAGGAACATGCACATTTGCAGATACCTCTAGCATAATCCAAAAGGGCAGGAAGAATCGTTAGTGCGTATGTCTGTGTATCATTTCTGTGAAGTACAAGAAGAATGAAGTTATATATTTTTCAGAACTCTCTTGCAGTTTGAAAATAAAAGTGACTGAAAAACATATCAAGTGGTGTCATTTCCCCTTGCTATCAGGAGAAGGAAACATAAGAAATACAGTGAACTAGTTACTTTCCAAAGGACTGTGGATGGAGGAGGGGTGGCGAGGTGAAGAAAAGGGAGATCTCAAAGAAAGAGAAGGCATGCTTGATTTCATCAAACATTTATAGATCAAACATATGACAATCTGATAAATAGTAAATAAACTATTATATTTTATCTTTAGATTTGCTGAATTCATATGGATGATATACGGAAAGGGTAGTTTATCATTAATTTGTCTTCTCATGCCTTCCCTGTTTATAAAACCTCTAACTGCTGCCTGAGGTAACATCTTTAAAAGTTCACGTACATTCACAGGTAACTTTTGAACTGTCATGCTCATTACATGAACTCTCCTTTTTCTTTTTAAAAAATATTTATCGTTTTTATAGATTGACAAAATGAAACAGGTCATAAAAAGCTAACCAGTATAAATTTTACATGAAAATAAACAACTTATAAAATCCAATAATATTTGAAGGCAACAAAGTCTGCAATATCACTAAAGGGAAAAAATACTTCGCTAACTTACAGAAAGATAAAAACAGCAGCACAGTAATATATGCAGTTGAAAATGTTTCACATGTCCTCACTCAGTGTACAAAGATGCCAAGATATTCTTATATTTAAAAAAATATTATATTCTTATATTATTATATATATTCTTATATTAAAATTCTTATATTAAAAAAAATAAAACGCTTCCACTATCCCTGCTTCTTCATTAATAATGTCTTTCTTCTTTCACCCCCAAATGGAATTCATTCTTTCTTTCTTTTTGCTTTTCTCTTTCAGTAAGCATTTATTTTTCAGCACTTATTATGCCCTGCCCTTAAGATTTCACTGCTCTGTGAGGGAGACAGGTGGCAACACGTTCCAATACAATTTGACAGTTGTTTCAGTACAGGACGAAGAACATGAGAGTAGGAACACGGAAGTCACAGACGACAAGCCTCTGCAGGGCAGGGACTGCATCTGTCTCATTCAGCAGGGCTTCACTTCAGGAGCCAGAGAAATACTATGCAAGCAGAAAGCATTCAACAAATGTTTACTCAGGTATAAAATACCCAGATTTGCCCAGAATCAGAGTTGGAGAAGGAACTTTCAAAATGAGTGTATTAGTTTCCTGGGGCTACTGAATAAAGAACCACAAACTGAGTGGCCTAAGAAAACAGATATTTATCCTCTCAGTCCTGGAAAGCTAGAATTTTGAAATCAATGTGTTGGCAGGGCCTGGGAAGGATTCTTCCTTGACTCTTCCAGCTTCTGGCATCCCCAGGCCTTCCTTGGCTTGTGGCAGTGAACTCTACTTTGTCCCTCCATCACTGTGTGGAGTTGTCCCTGCGTCGCTGTCTGCACGTGACCATCTGTTGACACGGACATCACTCTGATTGGATAGGGGGTCTACTTATTCCAGTGTGACCTCATGCTAATGACATGTGCAATGTGCTAATGTACATGTGCAATGACCTACTTTCAAAGAAGGTCCCATTCCGAGGTACTGGGAGTTAGGACTTCAGCATATCTTTTTAGGGGGACGCAAGTCAACCCATAAGAACTAGTGACAATAATTTTCTCCTCTTCTGCACTTTCACCTTTTCTTCCTCAATTCACCTTTGCCCACCTCTAAGACAAGATCATTTTGAGACTTTACTGAGGAACACAGCCCTTCATACGTCTCACCTCCTGAGATTACCCATTATTTTTAGACTCATTCTGCTTGTTCTTGGTTTGGCTGCACTAAAGTCATACAAACTACCATCATTTACAAGAGCTGCTTACATTCATGCCTAATTATCATGCAGTAGAATAACAATTATGCATATCATTAAATTCATGTGAGATAACCTTCAGTGTAAATTTTATTTGATTATGGCACTAACTCTGTTCATGCATGCTTGGCCTTCATAGCAGGTTGCTCAGCAAGAATGGCTGTCTCTGCCACTTAAAAATAATGACAGTAATATAAGCCATAACCCTTACCTTCTCCAACAGAAATATGGGTTCCATAACTTGGTGCCCACCTTGCGAAAGGTTACTGAAAACAAGTATGGATTAAATTAAATCAATATTTTATCTATTAAGTATGAATGAAAATGGAATATTTTATTCAACATTTTTAAGCTTTCAAATTTGCTGTAAGATCCTTGTAAGATCCTGACTGTAAGATCCTTGGGTTCGGAGTATGAAGCACGTGATATTGTTGTTTAACAAATATATTCTAATCTCCCAATTAAGCTTTCTAGCTGTAGAGTTACAAAAAGTATTGTTGGCGTACCACTATACATAAGTGCTTTATGTTCTGCTTTCATATATTTTTTAGAATTACTCATTCAATTGGAAAGCATATAATGTGGCAATGTGACATAAAATCAGCAATGTCACTGTATTCAACATCTAATAAGTCCATAATAGCTTGGCATGCTCTCCACATACTCCACCTCATTTAACTCTCCCAGGAGCTTAAGTAGGTGTGCATTTTAAAATTATATTTAGGGGCCGGCTTCGTGGCCGAGCGGTTAAGTTCACACACTCCGCTGTGGCGGCCCAGGGTTTGGAGCCTGGATGCAGACACGGCACTGCTCGTCAGGCCACGTTGAGGCGGCGTCCCACATCCCACAACTAGAAGGACCTGCAACTAAGATATACAACTATGTACAGGGGGTGTTTGGGGAGATAAAGCAGAAAAAAAAAAAAAATATTGGCAACAGTTGTTAGCCCAAGTGCCAATCTTTGAAAACATAAATAAATAAATAAATGAAATTATATTTATTCTTTTAATTATAAAAGTCAGAAATATTAATTTTAGAAAATTTAAGAATTATAAGCTGGTACAAATAAGAATGGTACATAATCACACCATCCAGAAATAGCTACTTTTAACATATGTTGAGAATATTAGTGTTACTAATTTTGCAAGTCCCAAGTCCCACTCCTATTCTAGGGAATCTTGCTCATTTCATTCAGTATATCTGAATGGGGCTCCTATTTTACCAAATGTTTTGTAGCATGACAATAATTAAAATAAAAATAATTATGACATAATAATTAAAATAAAAATAATTAAAAGTATGTCATAGGGGCTGGCCCGGTGGCATGATGGTTGAGTTTGCACACTCTGCTTTGGAAGCCCAGGATTCCTGGGTTTGTATCCTGGGCACAGACCCACACCACTCATCAAGCCATGCTGTGGTGGTGACCCACATGCAAAATAGAGGAGGACTGGCACAGATGTTAGCTCGGGGACAGTCTTCTTCAATCAAAAAAAGGGAAGATTCACAATGGATGTTAGCTCAGGGCCAATTTTCTTCACCAAAATAAATAAGCAAATTTTAAAAAGTATATCAGAAACGTTTTTCTCATAAGTATTTTTTATGTAGATCATAGGGCTGTATTGGGTTTTGAACATTTAGGTCTATTCGGAATTCTCAATTTTTATCAAACATATTGAAGAGCTCTGGTTCTAGAACTAGACTTCCTGTGGTCAAATTTTGTTCCATTACTTACTACTTTTGTGACCTTGGGTTAATTTCTTAACGTTACTCCGACTCAGTTTCCTCTATAAAAGGGAGTTAATAATAGTGCCTGCTAGAGTTACGATGATGACTAAAGAAACTAATCAACATAAAGTAGTGAGGGATACATAGTGCTGAGCATATCCCAGGGCTCAAATAAACGGGAGCTGTTAATAATCAGGTTTCCAGGATGTAATACTTTCTACTGTATTCATTTATTGGCTCCTCTGGTTTGTTCCTTTCTCTCTGAACTTTCGGTCTCTTCATTTGCCTGCCATTTAAATATCTGCCTGTAGAACTTAAGCCCTCTTCTCTTATTCTGCATTCTCTCCATTCTCTTCCTGGACAATGTCATCTTCTCCAGGGGCTTTCATTAGTATCTATATACTGATGGTGCCCATATTTCTATCTCCAGCCCACATCATTCTTTCTGAGCTTTTCACCAGGATATCTAACTGCCTATTGCATATCCCCACTCAGAAGTCTAAAGCACTTCAAAACCAACAGGTCCAAACTAGCCTTGTCCTTTTGTTAAAATGAGCTTCTCTTCATCTTGTGTGTATCCTCATCCAGTGAGCCACCACCAATAGCGCTCAGCAACCCAGGCCGAAGGAGAGTTATTTCTCAATCAGCGCGCTCCCTCACCCCACAGAAAACACATCACCGAGTCACTCTGATTCCATATTTAAAGTAGCATTTATTTTCTTCATTTCTCTACCACCCCACTGTCACTACTCTTGTCTACACCCCTGTCATCTTTTGTCCAGATTGCTATAACATCCATCTAACCAAAATTCATCCAAACCATTTTGCATACTGCCATGATGTTTTTTTAAAAAACATGATTTAAAAACATGAATCTGATCCCGTAGCAGCCCCCACTTAAAACCTGTCAATAGTTTCCTTGAACTTTTATGATGAAAGACTTTAAAGGTCACACATCATCTAGCCTCTCCTTTACCCGTCCAGCCTTACTGCTCAGCATCCCCTACCCCCAGTCCACACTGACCCCCTTAGCAGTCTTCACTCCAGCCATCCTGAACTGCTCGCAGTTTCTCTCACCTTCAGGCCTTTAGACTCTTCTCACTGCAGAGGTGCTATATTTCTACTCTTTCTTCACTAGACTAACTTCTTACTCAATCAGGTCCCAACTGATGGTCAAAATATTTTTAAAAAGCAAAATCTATCATTACAATTCTGGCGTTCCATTGAGCACACTAAATGCCACAGTATGATTAGTTGCACAGGAAAATGTTTTTAAGAATAAGGCTATGTTTCAAACTCGATGGAATGAATAATCTTCATCGTCCAAATTCCATGTGCAATATATACATATAGAAATGTAATTGAAGTCAGAGTTGCCTAGCCAGTTAGAGTTCGTAGAAGGAAGTACCAGGTGTGTAAAAAGCACAGATTGATTTAAAAGCGGAGACACATGATGGTATGTTTCAACACATGCCACCACTTTGTGAAAATAAATGAGGTATAAGCTTATAAACTCTTTTAGTCTTCACTATAGTAATAACTCAGAATACAGGTATTTCTGCAACAGATAAACTCCTTGGGGGGTGTCCCTAATGATTGAGTTTCCATCTCATATCAAGTTGGTTCTTAATTATCATTCCCCCAAAACCAAGACTTTTAAATTATTTTTCCCCAACCCTGGAACATTTTAACATATGCTATATTTGGCCCTTCATTTCCCGCCAGTGATAAGAAATATATAGATCATTTGCAAGTTTATTTTTGCAAGTTTCTTTAAATTCAATTGAGAGTCCACTGACAAGAAGTGAACATGAAAAGGGAAATTTCAACACTCTAACACAGATGTTAAGAATCTCACCTTTTTTTCTTTACATTTTTGGGGCCAAAGAAATCCTAGAACAAATGTCTTCGTTGTAATCTCTAACCTTCCTGCACCCGATCGTGGGCGTTTTTGCAGTCACACTCTGCTTTTGCTCTCTAGGAGATAGTGAATAAAGCACAGCTCAGCCAACTGTATTCCACACTTCCCACTCCCAGATTCCTGACTCCTCTTGTCCTAGTAAATTAGGCAATTGCCCGTTGTGGATTGCATTTTTGTTCCTAAATCCTCCCTCCTGACCCCCAACTGTCTCCTGCCCCTCCCCTGTGGGGGGCGGGGTTCATGCCCTTTGCCATGTGACTTTACACTTCCTCTCACTAAAGGTAGAGTGTATTTCCCCACCCAACTGATACTGGGTTGGGCCTTGTGACATGATCCGGCCAACAGAATATGTGCAGGAGTGACAGTGCCACTTCTCAAGCCCAGGCATTAAGAGGCACTGCACGTTTTGCTGTCCCCATATTTGGCTTCTATCATCCCCACGAGAAGAACAGGTTCCCAAGCAGGACGAGACTCTTGGGAAAACCTGCAGCTTGGAACCAAGCCCAGACTAGATCAGCTAATCTATAGACACATGTCTGATTATAAAAGAATTATTTCAAGTCATTGAGTTTTGGGATTGTTTGTTATGCAGCATTACTATGGAAAATGTTGATGATAGAGTAGCCTACTGAAAATCTTAAACTTCATTTGTCCCTTTTCTAAACATAAATCTTGGCAAAATCCCAATTTTTTCTTTCTTCTGAGTTCCCCGTACATTAAACCCATATTAACTTTCCATAGCCAAAACTCCCTCTGCCCAAAGTTGAAGGCACCTGCTTCTCAAGGTGAGAGAGAACACAGGCTGCCAGTAGGATGAAGGCCCCCTTCAAGCTTGCCAGACAGAATCCCAGAAACATCCTGCAGTGGCTGCTTATTGACCATCAGTAAAATCCATGGGCTTTGAAAAGCACAGAATCCATGAAGAAGCAGTACACAAACACTTTCTGACTGAGAGTACCATAAAGCCTATGAAAAGGGAAACATAATGTGTCATTACCAGTAGATATTATATTTGCTATTTGCTATTCCTTTTCAATCCATCTATTATAATTCTTGCTCATGAATATGGTACAGCCGTATCACACAGTGCTCCCATCTCCTTTTACTAACACCATATGTTTTTGTGGCACATTCCAGGTCATGAAGCATCATCACTCCCATTGTTGTATATGAAACTTTGTAATTATCCTACAAGGTAGGAAAAACAAATATTAATCTGCACACTTTACCAATAAAGAAAATAAAAGTCAAATGACTTTTAAGGTGGCAGCAATAGATAACATTTATTGAGCTTTTATAGGTGTCCAGCTCTTTGCTGAGAACATTACAGAAACTATTCCATTCAGTCATTTCAACCCAAAGTAGAATAGCACAGTTATTATTCCCACTTTTCAGAAGAGAAAACTTTGCTTAAGTAAGCTGTTTAGGTCACATCTCTAGTAAGCATTGTAGGCAGGTTTCGCGTCATTCATACATGTACACACATTTATGCAATAAACATTTAATAAATCCTTACAACACGGAAGATAGTGAGATCCCAAGCCCAGACTTTTAACAACCAAACTGTACCAATAATAAAGGAAGCTAAGACTTTGTGTAACCTCCAAAGGGGTTCTCAAATCAGTACCCAAAAACGTCACCTAGAATGTGTAATGAAAAGACAGTGATTCATTGGATCTTGGAGGAACCCAGAGATTTGTGGATTTAGCAGCCTTTGCATTATTTGAATGGATGCAGCCAATTGAAACCACAGTGGCTCCCAAACGTGTATCCCCTGACGGTACTGGGAAATAGGAAAAGTGAAGAGAATATAATTATATAACTGTATATTTTTTTACTTTATAAAAGAAAATGTGAGCAATCCTCTGTTAGTTACACAACATACGGGTAGAGAGGTTGGTCAAAGAAATCCCTAGACCTGGGATTTTGGGTTCGGGCTTCTTTCAGTATACCATTCTTTACGGGGATAATAACTAGAAATTAAATATGGGAAGTCCACATTCTATATCCTTCTTTAGCCTTCTCATGGAGGGGTTTTTGGGTTAAAGAACAACACTGCCATAAACCAAAACTTGCAGAATCACCATAAAAACAAAAATAAAATGACTGGGTGAAGAAAATAATAAATACTCCATGCCATGCTCTAGAACAGAAAGAGTATCAGAGAGTATCTCTCCTCTGGGTGGACATAATAAAGTGATTATAAAATAGAAGAAATCTAGAAGGGAATAGGGATCCAGTGAAATTAGGCGGATTACAAAACTGTAACTTATGAACCTTAATTCAAGAAGTTAAGCACATGTAGAGAATGATTCATTTTTAAACACAGTCATTTAATATGGAAGATTATTCATGTCCTATTGCTTTAAACTCCTAGCATAATACCTAATAAATGCCCTGTCCCCATACACTAGACAAAAAGAGATCTTTAGTGTTTCGCATTTATTAGTCCCCCAAAAATAACTGATGGATGGATGAATGAATTCTCTCAGCAAGGGCAATTCAGTACTGTCTTCTGTCTTAACACTGAGTTAAAAGGAAATAACCTGGAAATCGAATGAGAGGAAAATGATTTGCACGGCTTAAAGGATGTTTTTTAACTCAACCACAAACTTTGGCTATGCCACCCCACTTTAATATATGTGGAAGCCATTAATTTCTCCTCCAAATTAAAGAAGCTGTGGATTTCACCTATAAGTGCTGATTGTGCATGTCTGTGTCTGTGCATGTGTGTGTGTGTGTTGAGGGGGTGTCTCTTGGAATTAAATTTACTTCAAAGGTAAAAATTTATGTGCATAGATTTCTGTATATATTATTCACTTAAACCTATGTATCATAGTATTTAATATGATATGCTAAAAGCCCACATGTTAAAATGGCACAAAGGTATGTCTAGGCTAGTTACGGTTGAGTGGTACTTGGTGTGGATTTACTCACTGCAAACTGTCCTTGATATGCTGCCTGTCTCTTCCTGGTAAATGGCAGTGAAGGTCAGTGAATCTAATTTGACAATAATGAGCCCGCGCTGCAGTGTTTTATAATATTGTGCCCCCACTTCTTTTTTTTACAGGTATCAGCCAATCAAAAAGACTGTTCAATGACACTACGGAAACCCCAAGAGAGCTGGGGAGAGTCAAAGAACAGTACTCTCATATTTTTCTTTTCCAATAATGGAGACAGCAGAGGTTATGAACATGTTCACTATGCATTAAAACAAAACACAGTCTGATAGGAATGTTTTAATTAATAACAATTATCTTCTCCAGCATTGTGATTCAAGCCAGGTCTCTGAGCATGAAGGAGAAACTTGACACTTGTGCGTCTTTGTGGACAGAGAGATTTTAAGCAAAGTTAATAGAAACTCAGCGGATGAATGGTGCCGCAATTCAAATGTACTGTAAAATTACTGAAATGATTTCAATGTCACAGGACTGCACTGCATTGCATTTATGATTATTACTCCTTGCTATGCTTTAGTGATATTTTGTTAGATATCTTAAAGCTTGTCTTTTAAAAAAATTGTATCTTTCAGAAAAGAATGATGATGCAACAAATAATAATTCATTATTGTTACTATAATAATTTTTATATGTAATATGTTGTATACATATCCTGAGTATTCTATATATAATTTCTGTATATAAACATTTCTATAATAATAACATATATAATAACTATTATTATAGAAAGGATACAAAAGCTAGAATTTTGACACAGGGTAATGAACTACCAACAGCCTCACCCCACTCTAGTGTTTTTGCAAATCTTGTTAAATATCCTAAGATTTTATTTCTCAAAGGAGAATTAAAGAACCTGATATGTGAGAATCACACTAAGTACATGTTTAAAATACACAGACCTTCCAGAGCCGTTCCAGACCTTCTGATTCAGCATCTCCTGGGAAGGGCCCATCAATCTGTATTTTCATAAGCTCTCCAGACAATTCTCATGCACACGAAGACCTGAGAAGCACCGTCCTCCACCAGACGTTCTCAAACAGGCAGCCACAGAATTCAGGGGTCCAGGAACGTGGGATGAAAAGAAAATGCTCCTTAATTTTTGTAATTGTAACTTAAATTTAGTGTTCCCTTCAATTATGAATGCAGTGAAAAAATCACAGTAGTTTTAAAGTATCTGTGAGTTGTCACCAATAGAAATCAGAGATATTTTCCTATCATATTACAGTTGTCATAGATATCTCCAAATATTATTGGCACTAATTACCACTTTGAAATTATGTTCGTTATTAGACTCACTGCTGGAGCTTTGGGTTTAATGAATTATGAAATGAGCAAATATATTACCCTATCAGAAAAATTTTCAATAATACTTTGATAACTGTGTTTTAATGTAACTGGTTTCCTTTGTAATTCCATATATTTTATTTGATGTATTTAAAAATCGCTTTCTGAATGGAGCCCACAGGCTTCAGGAGACTAGCATAAGGGTTTACGGCACACGCAAAGGTCAAGAACCCTATCCCACTTCTCCTGGGCCTCGTATTTATGCAGAGAGAAGGGTGCAGAGCTAAATGTAAGCTCTGTCTCTGACTCAAACAAACCCTTCATGGCATTTCCTCTGAACGGACATAGACGTGGGAGCACACAGGAAGGTGGCTTATAAAATTCCAATGTGTTAAGAGTGGAAGGAAAAAAAGCAAAGGAAAGCAGGAACACCTGTCAGTCATGAATGGCTTATTGGCTGAGTTCATCAGCAGGGGAGCTGAATTGGATCAGTTCTGCCATGACTAGTGTCACTACAGTCAAGTGTAATTTCTGTATAAATAGATGTGGTGGATAGGAAAATAATTCAGTCCATCCCTCTAAATCGTCTCAGTCAGCACAGACATTGAAAACTGTCAGCCCGAGGGGGGGAAAGCACGCATACTCAACCAAGCCTAAAATCGTATTCGGTATTCAAATATTTCAAACTACAGAATATTATTTTCAACATAAGACCAAAGAAAAATCAATGTTGATTGTGCAGCTTATCTAAATGTGAAAACAACATTTGTTTATATTTCACTGTCTTCTTTGGTAAAAGTAAGCAAATAAGTTTTTGCATTTTATCACTTTTCACTAGTAGGATATTTTCATCTCTAAATCTGTGTCTCTTCTGGTTCCTTAACTTGATGAATGATACCTTCTTCCAATCAGTTGTCCAAGACAGAGACCCTAAGGCATCCTTTCCCTCCTTCACCAAACAGATCACTAAGTCCTACTAATTCTAACTCCCTAATATGCCTGAAAATAATCCGCTTCCTTTGGGCCCATTGTAACTAGGTTAATTCAGACCATCAAAATTTTAGCTAGAATTACAGGAATGGATTCCTAACTGGTCTCTTTGGCTTTAATCTTGCTTGTCTCCAATCTTTTCTCCATATGTTCTTCAGAATAACATCTTTCAAAAGGAAGTCTTGACATCACTCTCCTGCAAATACGTATCCATGGAATCCCACTGCTCTCAGGCTATATGCTACACTTCTTAACATGGCATATCAGGTCCTTCATGATCTGGGCCTGGGCTTACATCTATAGCCTTCACACTTATCTCTCACACTATAGACCTGGCACATTAACGTAAGGGAAAACCGCAGACCAGGACTATATCACTGTTTGCTCATATGATGATATAAATTATGTTCCTAATGATGAGTCTGCACCATGAGTGAATCATTGGTGAATTGTGGTCACTTTGGTCATTTTGAGGAGGCAGAGAAGAAAAATGCATCTTGGAAAGTTTTATATCTAATATACTTAGAACCAATTTTGCCATTTAAAAGAGCGTCAGTTACTCAGAAAATTAAGTATTCTCTGATGAGTTTTAAATGAATGAAGTCTGTTTGCAGATGTGCACACAGAGACACACACTTCTCAAAGAGCGGTAGTCAGGGGACATTGGCTCTCTCTCAAATGCTCATGTGTCTTTGCACACATTACTTTTCTCTGGGCCTTGAGTTTCTCATCTGTGAAATATGTGGAGGGAATTCATGTCTGCCTTTAAAATTCAAAGTCCATGTGGTAGTTTAAACAATATATCAATAAATTCTTTGATATTTCTGCCTTTAAAAGGTGTAGCTCAATTCCCCTCCATTTGAGTGTAGGCTGGACTTAGTGACTCACTTCTAAGGAACAGAATGTGGTAGAAATGATGAAATGTCACTTCTGTGATTAGAATGTAGAAAGACGGAAGCAGCAGGCTCCCATGTGGGTGCACTCTTGCTCTCTCTCTCGCTCTTTCAGACCACTCACTCTGGGGGAAGCAAGCTGCCAGGTCACGAAGACACTCAGGTGGTAGCCCATGGACATGTCCAAATAGTGAGGAAAGCAGGGCTCCTGCCAACAGCCAACAGGAAACTGAGGCCTGTCAACAGTGTGAGTGAGCTTGGAAGTGCATTCTCCAGTACTAATCAAGCCCTGAGGTGACCACAGCTCCATCCAACAGCTTGACTGCAACCTCCACAGAGACACTGAGTTAGAACGACTGCTAAGCCACTCTTATAACTTGACCCTGAGAATTTGTGAGAAAACAAGTGTTTGCTGTTTTAATATGCTAAATCTTGGAGTAATTTTTTATGCAGAAATAGGTAACTAATACAGACCAGAATCCGATACATAATCCTATAAAATGGCAAACTAACTGCTATCGTAGATTTGTCTTTTAACCAAAATCACTGGGGTTAGAAAACAGCTTTTACATTTGTACAACGTAGATATACATATGTATTACTCACACTCTTAAAAGGATTAGAGTTAATATATTTTCAATGAAAAGGAACTCATCTAAATGCCAGCCAAGTTGCATAATGTGGACCCCATGCTGTGGACTTGCCACTTTCCCAAGTTGTATACTACAGGCTAGTTGCAATTACATCAATGGATTGTTTCTATCATCCTCACCAGTGCATTAAGGAAAGTCTGCACAATTAAAGAGGAGATCATACTGCTTGAAGAAGGCAAGGCAACCAGTTTAAACAAGTAGATGAAATTAAAATAATTTTACTAGCACTGTTTTCCGATGGAGTAATTGCTGAAACTACTCTGAAATGCTGTATACATCTATATTGCCGGATCTTAACACACTCAGAGCCAAACTTAACATTAAAAATGTAATGAATGGCTAATATACTTTTCCCAATTAGTCTATCTAAACTGGCAAACTGAAAATTTACAAAATAATGAAAAAGGAAGCATATTATTTTTAGGGTTACTCTATGTCCAAAGCCTTAACTCAAACTCTATGACAGGCTTCCCAAAGACAAATCCATGGCAGCCCAAATGCATTGTCTTCCTGCTTCTCCATTCTCCAGTTTGCATTATTCTGTTTTTTTCTAGCTGAATCCCTACTCTTCATTTTAGCGTCATCCTTTCCTCAGCAGGATAGATACTTCTATACTTTGGGTTCAATTAATTCAAATGAGACAAGAGCCAGTTAGCATCACGCCAATCATAAGCAACACTGGGCTGGAGCTTCAGGCTCATCCCCACTCTTTCAGGAGCCTCTGTGATAGCTATAAACTCACAGAGGAGCCACTGAGGAAGATGGCGGTGGGCAACTCCTATTCATAGTTAATAACAAAATTGACTTATAATCAAGTGGCTCATAACTGTGCCCCTCTCCCACTCGCTTTCCTTATTCCTTAGTAAGGAGGGTAGACTCTTTATCCATATGGGTCCTCTAAAACAAAATGAAACATTTTTTAAAAATCTGTATTTATCACATTCAAAAATGTCTCATAAACGTATATGAATGTGAATGAAAAATTGAAAAATAAAATAACTTTTCTATGTCCTTTTGGTGTCTAAGTCCACGTTTTTGTTACATTATAATCATGGTATGCTTACACTAGCATTCTATATTTTCCTCTAAATTCTACTGGAAATTCATGGGTCTAGACCTAAGGGCTCTTCTTTCTTCAGAGAACTGAAGAGATTTCATGGATTTTCTTGATCAAGTTACTCAGCTATTTCCTACTGAAGCCTAAGACCTTCTGACACTCTGATCTGACATCCTGACGTCCTGACATCCTGACATCCTTTTCTTAATTGATACCTTGACCTTTATGAGAATCAACACAAACTTTGCCCCAGCCAGGAGTAGGTTGAGGAGGGGGAAGCACTTGATTTCAAAATCAATTACTCCTACATGTGTGTTAAAAAATACAAATCCAAAAGACAGGTGACAAAATTCCAAAAAGGGCAGTTCAAATGCTAACAAAGTCAAGAGTGAAACAGAATTAGGAAGAGAAAAAATAAGCATTACAATAAAGTAATATGTTTAATATCCCATAATTAGTCAGACACATTTCACATCCAGAAGATTGTAATACCAGAGTTTTAGCACCAAAAGATTGAAGACTGCTTATCCTAGGAACCAAAACAACAATAACAACTCAAAATATCTTTAATCTTCATCTGCTGTACAATTAAGATCACATCAAAATATATTTGTAGAGTCCTCTTCACTCATCTATCTTTATTTATTTATTTATTTTTGAAGAAGATTAGCCCTGAGCTAACATCTGCCACCAATCCTCCTCTTTTTGCTGAGGAAGACTGGCCCTGAGCTAACATCCATGCCCATCTTCCTCTACTTTATATGTGGGACGCCTACCACAGCATGGCTTGCCAAGCGGTGCCATATCCCCACCCGGGAGCCGAACCGGCGAACCCCGGGCCACCAAAGCGGAGTGTGCGAATGGGCTGGCCCCTCATTTATCTTTATACATAATGTTCACAGAGTAAAGGGATTGTTTTGATGATATTTTTCTTACCAACACTTTTCCATGAAGGATCTTCAAATTAACATAATTAACTTCACTAGAAATTACTACTATACCCATCTTCCTGAATTTTCAATTATCTTTGCCTATAGATGGGAGTGGTACCTTGTGAAATACCATCAGGATGACTCCCCTAAATTAATAGTGCTCCCTTTTTCCCACAGTTTGATACAGATATTAATGATGAAAAAAATTAAGATTAAGAAAAAAGTGTTCTGCCAAATTCCGAACTCTTTTGTATTAGCACTTTGTGTCTTAATTTGGGTATTTCTATCTGTAACGTTTCATATTGGCAAAAATCTACAGTTCATAGAGGATCACCTTCCTAATCTTTTTATCAACTGACTTTTAAATAAGAAGGAAAAATCTTATGTATTCAAAGTAAATTTTGAAGGAAAAGACAAAGAAAGCGCTTATTATGAACCTAGCCCTAGTGCCGCAGTCCTTTGAGTTACATGACCATAAATGATTTAGGAACACAAAACACATTAATAAAATGACCACTAAACCTTAACGTTCAATAAATTGTACAATCTAGTGGTAAAAATATCCTGCTATGAATTGGGCCTAGTTCCTGTAGTAATTGATATGTGACCTTTAAATTTCTCATTAGTTTATGCTCCCATTTTTCATCCTTTCATAAATAACAATACCAAGTGTTGGTGAAAATACAGCATAACTAGAACTCTCAGACTCCGTGGAAATGTGAAATGGTACATGTGAAATCACTCTGGAAAAAAAGTCCAGAAATTTCTTATAAAACCAAACATTACATCTACTCTATGACCTAGGAAGCCTATTCTTAGGTATTTCCAAGAAAATGAAAGCCTGTGTATATAAAAATGACTGTAAAGTATATTTATAGCAGCTTATTCATAACAACCAAGGTGGTCATCAAGGGGAAAATCAAATAATGGATTATAGTGCATTTGTACAATGGACTGCTACTCAGCAATGAAAAATAACAAATGACACATTCAGCAACATGGAGAAATTTTAATGTCATCTTGTAAAAAAGCCTTACTCACACAAGAGTATATAATGTATGATTTGAATTCAAATGAAATTCTAGAAGAGAAACAATGAATCTGAGGTGGAAAGAAATAATAACAGTGTTTACCTCTGGAGGTGGGAGCGGGATACACCGGGAAGGGGCATGAGGGAATTTTTTAGAGGGATGGTAATGGGTATATCTTGAAAGAAGTTTGCATTATATATTTGTATGTATTTGATAAAATACAGTGAATGTATACTTAAGATTTGTACAAGTCACTGCATATAAACTTTACATCAAAAGAAAAAACACTGAAAGCCAATACAGGAGTCTGTATCATATATGCACAGTGACATATTTAGGAGGGAAGTATACTGATATCTGTGATTCACTCTGAAATGCAGTGGATAGAAGTGTGATAACACAGGTATACTGAAGTGCTAATGGTAAAATCCAGGTGGTGGGTATATTCTTTCAAATTTACTCTGTTTCATAATTTTCATAAAAATGCCAGGGAAAATAGCAGTGGCAGGTACCTTCCAATCACACAAATGAAGGAAGTGATACTTTTAAACTTCAGGTAAAACAACCTTATAGTAACAATAGCACAGGAACTCTTTGTAATTCCCTGGGCTTTTCAGAAGATTTTGTTTTGTTGCTTTTCTGCAGCATTTGAGGGCAAGGATGCCAAACCTTTTCACTGACATCAGCATTCTTCTGTAAACAATTTGAAAAATAGACAATAATTCATCTTATCTCCTTCTGTTGGGATCTCAGAACAAGAATCTCTTATCTATAAGAAAGAACTGAAACCAATTTTATGGAATGTTTTCTGCTTTGTTTCCACTTTTCCCACAAATTTAACATCAGCATGCTGAGAAATAAGTTTAGCCTTAAATGCTGTACATAGACTAATATTTCATGTTAATTTTCTTTCTCTCTTAGTTACTCCTCCACCCGTAACTATGTTTTCCAGGTTTTTCTTTTTACAAGACATGGTAATCAAAAAGGGTAAATGATATGAAGGCACCATTCATTTAAAAAGAGGAAAGCTAAACAAAACATTGTTTCCTATTAACTTAACCTGGTAATTGCTGCAAAGAAAGCCTTTCATCAGTGTTCTAAAGAGGCCTGGAATTTGACTCTTGATCTAACACGTGCATTCAAGATTGAATTTTATTTTTAAAAATCTTAGAACAAGTAATGAAAATTTACGCTTGTGATTAGAATCTTACTGATGAGTCTACAATAAAGCGATGATGGCCCAAAGAATAATAGAGTTTCAACTGAATTATGTAGGCTAATATTATTGGAGATGGCTCATAGGAAAAACTAGACCAATTCAGCATTGTTCCTATCTTCTCACTGAAGTTCTACCATTAAAAGCCAGTCACACAAATGACATAAGGGTGCTTTTATGTAACTTGTGGCTTTCCAGCTCAGCATTAATTTCTTATTTTTATAAAAGACCTTCTGTACGTGACCAGCTGAACAATTTTTGATATCAAATAGACTAACATTATGTATGTACCAAGGGTAAAAGCTGGATGCTTATAGAGCTGCACTGTCCAACACGGTAACCGCTATCCACTTGTGACTCCTGAGTACTTGGTTTACGGATAGTCTGGATTGATATGTGCTATTAAGTGTAAAATACACACCAGATTTTGAAGCTGTAGTAGGTAAAAAAAAAAATGCAAAATATCTCATTAATAACTACTTTGATTGCATGTTTAAATGATACTATTTGAGGTATATTTAATTAAATAAATTACATTATTAAATTTAGTTCGTCTGTGTATTATTTGCTTTAAAATTACATGTGTGGCTCTTATATTTCCAATGCAAGTACTGATGCAGAGATTAGGCCCTTGGCCGAAATAATGTTATATTTAAACGTGATAAGAAATACTGTACAAGAAAAAAAGGGGGGAGGGGAATAAGTGGTGACGAAACGTGATTCACTGAAGCACCAGAAATGTTGGCCTTGATTTGTATTTATCAATATTTTGTTTGATATTGTTTGATATATTTTTTGAGACTTATTTCCTAACTCTTGGTAAAAGAGGGATTTTTTTCCCTTAGTGTAAAATCAATCAATTGATCAATTCTATTTCTTCCAACTCTTAAATTTCTATCCATTCATCAGGTAGCTGTGATACAACTACACTCCTCTTTCGTTTTTAGATAAACAATCCCTTCTTCCACCATTCTGCCAATTGGAGGAATGATTATAATATTTTCTGCCTATTACCAATCTCTTATAATTTCTTTAAGGAAGGTAGGATCCGTTTCTTATTTAAAATTTTTGTATTTTCTTAATCATGGATTTTTTTTATCAGTGTTGTTTTTCAAATTGTTGCATTAAAATATTATTTATCTTGAGTTTTTGGCATCCCCACAAATTCTGCATCAGAGGTGAATGTATCGCTCACCTCACCCTAATCCCAGACCTGCAGGTAAGGAAAAAAATCTCTTATTTGCAAAGAGGATAAATGCTTTTCTATGCCACAATGGACAAACAGTGACCGGTCTCCACAAATCAGAGCAACGCCATTTCACTGGCCTAAAGATAGAAGAAGTGGACTGATCATTATAGCATCTGAGAAAGCTTTTTTATTTTCTTTTTATTGTCTCTGATAAAATGTCACAGAATTGGCTGGAACATACTTAAATTCCTTTTCATCCTTCTCTATCTTCATACCATCAATATGGACATCACATTGCATATGCACTAATAATTTTTCAGTCATACAGGGGAAGAGCCAAGGAGCTAAGAACAGAGGAAAAGAAATGTTAAAAGGAAATGTTCTAAGTCATCTATGAACAACTGGACTAGCCCTGGACTGAATAACTTTAAACTGCTAGTTAGTGAAAAGCATAAATTGCTTTTGCTTTAAACTTCTGCAGTTGGGTTTTCCATAACTTAAAGCCAAACACAATCCCAATTAACACATGGACAAATTAACTCAATTATTTTAAATCAATGTTTGTTGATAAAATTTTAATTTCTGCTTTAATCATAAATTGTGTTTGCACAATGGAAATTATCTCAAAGCAATATAAGTTCTTTAACCTTAATCCGTTATTTCTCTTCTTGGCTACATAGTTTTTATTTAAATTCTGTGAGATTTCTCTGATAAGATCATTCTCACCTTCTTGGCTCCAAATGTTGTTCAATCCTGCCTATAATTTAATTCAGTTCCACAAAAACTGACTGAGCCACTCTGTTGGGCACTAAATTAACCATTTTGAGGAAAACAGGCACAGTCTCTGACCTTTGGCATCTTATAAATCAAATCAGATCATTCCTTGATATCAGGTTCAAAGCTACGTTATAAGAGATCTCACTTTAGCAACCTGGAAACTCTCAAGGACATTCCTCTTATCACTATGGAAGTCGATGAGAACATCTCAAACTAATATGGCTGCAGATGTGCTTGGTTGAGTGCTGGTAAAAAAAAATACAATAAGCTTCTATCTTTTTGATACTTTGCATTTGCAAAACACTTCCACAAAGATTGTCTCATTTTTCTTGTAAATCTCCACTGTTGAAACAAGTTAGTGAAAATCAAATCTTTAAGATTACTTCTACCTAAGAAGCAGCCACTTAGTCTGTTTTCTTTTTTATACATGAAATCCTTCATTTCTGAAAAAAAGTCTTAAAATTCTGAGGAATCCACTGGAATAATTTTAGGCTTGACTCTTTCAAGAATAAAGGAAAAAATTCTTCCTCGTTGCAGATTTAAATGAGTTTAGTTTAGTATGCAGTATGTCATATGAAATGCACACCAATTTGTTTTCATTAGAATTGTTCTCCTGGCACAGCATCTCTTTTCCCGCAATATGCTTATTTATGCACCGGGCAGTGTTAGGCATGCATGCATGCATGCATTCATTCTTCCCACAGACAGTTTCTAATGGAAGGCACCATGCTAAGAGCTGTGGGAGAGAAAGACATACATTTCATCATTTTAGATTCTCGATGATCCTAAAATCTGATAAGAAAAATTAGGTATGTAGGCAAATCATGATATAAGTACTATATGCGGGGACAAAAAAATGCAGTACAAGAAGTATTACCAAAGAAGGTTTGAAATACTGCATAACACGTGAGCCAGGTCTGAAAGGATGGCTGGATTTCAAGAAATGGAGAGTGAGGATATGACATTCCAGAAAAAGAATACTGCAAATCATAGAAACGATATCTATGGACCTGTACTGTTAATGAGGCCCACACCTGAACCAGAGAATCTTTGTAAAGAATTGGCGAGTTGAGGCTAAAATTACTATAAAGTAACCTAGATGTCAGACTAAGGATTTTGTATTTTAGTCAAGTGGAAGTAACTAAAGATTTTAGATCTCAACTACAGTTATATTTGAAAAAAAATGAAAGGAAAAATATCTTTACCTATCAGATAGCTAAAAGACTCAAAAGTTGATGATACTCAGTGACAGTAACAATCTGAGGAAACAGGTACACTCTCATACTTTGAGAAAACGCAAATCATCGCTTCTCTTTTGGAGGGAAATTTATCAGTATCTATATGATTTTAAACTCATATATTCTTTGACTCGGCATTTCCAATTTTGGAACTTTATTGTACAGAAATGTTGGCATAAGTATATAAGATTTATGTACAAAAATATTTACTTTGACAAAGATGTATTCAGCAAAAAGAATAGAAACCTTGCCCACCCATCCAAAGAGGATCCAATTGATAAATTATGGTATGTCCATACAATAATATTCAGATATTTAAAAAAATAGGTCTATAGTTACTAATATATAAGGTCAAGGTGTATTAGTATATGGAAAAGACCAGTTGCAGAATCGTATGTGAGGTATGGATCCATTTGTAAAACATTTTTTAAAAGCCTATCTCTCTATATGGAGTCATGCACCCCATAATGACATTTTGGACAGCAATGGACCACATATACGACAGTGGTCCCATAAGATTAGTACCATACAGCCTAGGTGTGCAGTAGGCTATACCACCCAGGTTTGTGTAAGTACACTCTGTGACGTTCACAGAACAATGAAATCACTTAATGATGCATTTATCAGAAAGTATCCCTGTCGTTAAGCGACGCGTGGCTGTGCCTATGTGTATATATACATCATTAGTATTCATTTCCTAAAAAAGATCTTAAGCTCTTATGATATACCAGACATGGTTCTGTATGCTAGTGAAACCACAGAGAACAAAACAGACAAATCCCTGTGTTTGTGGAATTTGTATTCTAGACAAGAAAGTAAATAAATAAACAAGACAATTACAAATTAGAATTAATCACAATGACAGAGAGAGACTGAGATAAGAAGAAAATGAGCACTATGTTAAATCAGGTACACTGATAGGCTGCTCTGAAAATGTAATATTTGGCAGAGACCAGAATGAAGTAATGCTGTGGCTATGAGACTATTTGGGGGTGGAGTACCCCAAAGTGAGGGAATAGCAAGGGCAAAGGTACCCAGGAACAGAGAAGGTCAGTGTGAAGGGACAGTCAACCAGGGGAAAAGTGGTAGAAATTACAATTCGTTATCGCCAAAAATGTATAGGGATTGTAGCTATAGCTTCCTAAAACAATAGATAATATCTTGCATGTAACAATGGCTACTGTGTAACTGAGGCTTACATTGAATGCACATACACAAAAGCATCTGGCTTTCTTGTTAGGAAATGAATCTGTAGACCACTTGACCTCTAGTAGAGTGTTGATTTTATTTTTACTACATAAAGGCAAATCATAGGAAGAGCTTCAGAGTTTCCCTGAGCTGGATGAAAGGAGCAGGGAGGGGACAGAGGGAGCTGACAATGACATTTGCACATGGAGAAGCCCATTTGAAATCTCTTCTAGATAGCCAAGGAGATAAAAGGAAAGGACTACAAAGTATTGAGCCAGTACAGCGAAGGTTAAATATGAGCTCCTACTGCCATGATTTATCCACTGAAACAGCTGGGAGACTTCCGAAGTAGTTCATATATCACACAAGCAGAGGAAATGAGTCTGACTGTAGAAACACACCTCAGGGCTGCTACCGTTCCCATTAACTGTCTCGGTAAAGGTCTGCCATTAGACAGATTCCTGCTGTAGCTGAACCGATAGAAAACTGCAGGTACGGATAAAAATTAGAGGGAGACGTATGTCAAGAATACTCCTGAGAAATTTTTCAGGGGAAAGGAGGAAAAGAAGTTATATGATTTGACTATTATAAGATTTGGCATTTGGGGAATTTCATACTGTCCACACTTAATATTTTGCTATTTAATGCTACAGCCTTGGGTTTAGTCAGTTGTGGAAGATGATTATGTTAAGTGCGTGCAGTCTCTAATTTCTATTATATACCTGATGAGTGTTTTGAGAACCTTCCTTAAATTCCTGTTACAATTAATGGTCACGAGGATACAAGTTAAAATAAATAAATAAAGATTTCAGAACAGGGTCAAATTTCCAAGGATCAACCTCATATGATATGGCACCAGTCAACCCACATTCACTTGTACTTACTTTCAGTTGAAAGTACAAAAGCATGGCACCCTCGAAAGCCTTATGATTCTTAGGAAACTCTCATCTGTTATAAGGGATTCCTCTTTGAAGACCCATACTAGCCATCCTACATGAGGAAAGTAGGATCAAAGGACCACATCTGTGGGCACATTCCTGCTGGAACCAGTTGGTCTTTGCAGAGGGACTAGTTTATTTTCTGAAGGCATGTTTCCTGTGAGTCCTTTCCGAATACTGTCCTGAAGAAGCTTTTGGTCACAAGCAGCACCAGCTGGGAAGTGTACACTGCTCAGGGATTAGCATCCCATTCCCCAGGGAAGAAAGGCAGATGCCTACATGTCTAAGGAGTAAGGATATTAATATATTGTTTCTGTTTAATTGAATTATGTTATGTGGTCAATAACTTTAAATCCAAGTTGTTCATTAATAACATCTTTTAATATTTTTTTAAAAATTTATATTCTATATTAACAACTACATACCTACTGCTCTTCCATTAGGAAGAATATTTTTCTTCCAAAAGCATGTATATAAAATACATATACTATACATAGTCATATATTACATATCACACATATGTGAATAAAAATATATTCTATTTAATAATTTTGCAATAAAATATTGAAAGCACTTATTTCATAAGGATTATAATCAATTTTCTTTGTTCTAGGCTACCAAAATATCATAGTAAAAATCTTTTTTTTATGAAAAAGATGACTTTGATAAGACTTTTCAATGACATTCATTTTATCAGTCCTTTAGTTAAATATCAATTCTTTCATTTTCAATGCAGATTCTGCTTTCCTAAGTTCAGCATGTGAATTAAAATATATTATTTTATAGCTACAAAATAATTTCTCATAAGGCCATGTTATAATTTACCTCCTTCTCTTCTTGGATATAAGGCAATATCTGTGTGTGGATTTTGTTTTTCTTTCACAATTAAGTTACTCTTATAGATAAGCTTACTTGGCATCGTAGACTGCTGTCCAGACTCCAGCTTCCTTGCCCTTTCTACAGTAAGATACTGTTGCCCACCAATTCCTTCCTGGAAATCTACTTCCCCTTTCTGCAGAGAAAATGCTTTCCCGGTTCTCTTCACGCTTCTCTAATGTTTTTCTTCACTCTTATTTCCTGGATGATCTTTCTTGACCCTTAAATGTCAATAATCCTCAGGGTTTTGTCCTAAATTCTCTTCTTTTTTCCTCTCCCTGAGGGCTCTTCTCCAATTCCAGGCCTCAATCTGTATTCCAGTGGCCCCTAAGTCTACAGCTCTAGGCCTTGTATCCAAGCTCAACGACATGTTCTCGCCCCCAAACCAAATTCATCCTGTACCCTCTGCTTCAGTGTTCTTTCCCCTGTGTTTTATAGCTTGGTTAACAAACTCCGCGTCTCTCTGGATGGCCATCTTACAAACTGAGCCCTCGTCTGTATCTGTGTCCTCAGCAGTGGTTTCACACTCTTCCCATCCTTCCCACGCCTCCTTCTCACTTGTCACTAAGATCTTTCAATTCTACCACCCAAAGGTCCTTTATATGCACTTCTTCCTCTATCCTGACCATTTCGCTCCTCATTCAAAGTCCTCTTCCTCTTTCTGATCCATTGCGTTGGTTTCCTCATTTTTTTGTCTGTTTCTGGCATTCACTCTTTGAAGTTCACCGTATCATTTGCTACGGGAGCACCTAATTTCCTGAACGCGTGTTTCCACCTGAGGCCTCTGAGCAAGAGTTAAATTCTTGTCTCCTTTCCAGCAAGGGTGGAGTAATTTATTGATTGGGAGTTTAGATGGAAAAAAGTGAAAAAACTCAGATTGGCCTCTTCCTCTGTCTCTTTAGAGTTGACCTTTGCAGTATTCGAAGTTTATTTCTGAAAGAAGAGGCCTGATTATTTGGTGTGGAAATAAAACTAATTCTCGGATGAAGTGTGAAGAAGCCAGTTTGTCCACACATTAAATCCAGTAATAATTTTGATCTCCATCCTGAGTACAGCTTTCAGTTGCTTTCTGAACTTGGGTAGGGAAAAGGAATATTATAAACATGGCCTCTAAATTCCCACCATTACTCTCTCGACGAAAAACCTTTAAATTTTTCCTGTTGACTACGAATAAACTACAAAATCCTTAGCATGGCATTCATAATTTGGTCCAAATCTACTTTTTGTAGGTTCATCTCTTGTCATTCCATTCAAATCCAAGTCTACAGATATATTGAATTGGTCTAATATTTCTAAAGACAAATTCTCTTTTTTCTTTTTTTGCCTATATGGCTTTGCATTTGCTGTTTTTCTGCCAGAAATGCCAGTCCCATTTTCTCTGTTTGGATAGTTCTCATTCTTCCTTCAAGATCCAGTGTAAATGTCACCGTATTGTGTGTAAAGCCTTCCCCTAATGTCACAGACAGACTTATCACTTTCTCCTTTTCAATCCTACAAACAATGTCCTTTCATCTTTATATTAATTTATCACCAGCAGCTATGATAGTGCCTGGCAGATAAGCAGGCAATAAGTGTCGAAGGAATGAAGCTCACCTCATTCCATTGATGAGAAAATTGACACAGAGCCCAGAACTATGCAATACCAAAGAGCTGATTGGTGCAGCTAAATCGCCTCTCTCTTTTTGCATGTGTACGTATGTGCGTGTATTTTGAGGGAATTTATGGTTATAAAAAATTATCTGATTTGTCATTACCATGAACTGTATTTTCTACGCTTAGTATGAAGGCAAGAAGAGAGAATCTAAATAACTTTCAAAATACTGGGGGCCTGAAACAGATAACTTTAGCACTAAGTTCAATGCAATATTACCTCTATTACCTGGAACACAACTAAGCAGAATCTTTATGTGTTTTAGTACGAAGGGGCAAACGGAGAGAAAACGACATCATGGATTTACTTTTATTAAGCTTCTAAGATTCATTCTTAGTTTGGGGAAGCTGCAAGAAAGTCTTTCTACCTTCTGTAAGTACATGATGGCATAAATACACAGCACTTTAAATCCTTCTAATATTTCCAGAGTGCTTAGAGATCATCTAAAAATAAAGGCCTTTCCTCATTTTTCTTGTCAGATGCTGAGTCCCAGAGAAGTAAAGTGATTTGTCTAAGGCCATCCAGCAGCTAAGACCAATATGGGGTCAGCAGACAAAGTTTCCCCACTGCCAGTCCAGAGTTCTTATCAGTTTCGTAAAGCTGTCTCTATCAATTGTAGATTGCTTTTGTTCTCTTCAGAACATATCATTTCCCCCACTTTAAACACTTAAAACTTTGCAGTATCTTTTAGTTATACTCAGTTTAAAGTCTGAATTCCTTAGTAGAGTTTCAGAGCATTTTCATGATCTAGTCCCTGATGCTAGCTCTAACCTCATGCTAATTCCTTCTCTCTTTGTACTTCATGCTTCAGATTCTAAATAAAGAATTTCGTATCTTATATCTATGCCATCTGAAGACAGAAGCTCAACACCCATCTCTCTTGTTCACCTTCCTAATTCCTATTCACCCTTCAGTTTCTACCTTAGACATCACTTATTCTAGGAAACCTTCAATAAAGCCCCAAGTCTGGAATCAGTGACGCAGCTATGTGCTCACATAGCATTGAGCATCCCCTTTCGTGACACATATAACAATGTATTATGATTGCCCATCTACCGCTATGTATCCTTCCATCAAACTACAAGCTCCACAGAAGTAAGAACTTCATCTGTTTTGTTCAGCATTCTATTCTGAGCATCATCAAGAGTCTGGCATATGGCAGGTACTCGTGAAGTAATGCATACATCTTTGAGATAAGAATATTTTTAAATTAAAATAATGCATTTGTCCTTGTACAGAAATAAACTGTTCTAGGAGAGACACAGAGGCAGAGAGAGAAAGAGAGAGAGAGATTCAATGATCCAATATTACCTTAGGAAGCAACACCTTAAATTTAATGAAGATATTTGTAAGTATTATGGTTAATATGACTGACATTTCATTTGTAAAAGTCATGTAAAGTGCTCAAGTTTTCACATATGTATTGTCAGTCTATTTGAACCACCATTTAAGAACTGTAGGAGTTTTTGGTAAGATGAAAAATTTTAAAGTAAGAAACCTCTAATGGAACATTAATTGTATACTGTATATAAGAACAGTATACAAGAACACCGGATATAAGATAAATGCTTATGTTTTCATGAAAAAAAATTTGTATTACCTTTTTTCCCAACAATTTCTCACTGCATATTACACTGTAACCCTTCTAAGAATCATAAATCAAACTAAAATGCTTAGTCTCTGCGCTGAATCTGGATTCACTTAGCAAATTTAGCTCAATGACAATGATTTTGAAACAATCTCACCTTTCATAGTATATGACTATGTTTTCTTTTTATTTACTATTTGCAAAATATTTACTTTTTATTTACTAAAGGCTATTTGAGTGCCAAATTTGGGTAACACATCATACCAAAAGATATCAGGCACCCCCTACGTCTATTTCCCTTAGTACAATCTCATGCCAAAGTTTCACTCTGATTTTTTAAACTGTTCAAGAAGTTTATCAATCATCTGGACTTCACAGCACACCAGCTGTTCATTCTTTAATTCATTCACAAATGTGCCAGCTACTGTGCTAGGTACTAGGGATACAGTTGTAAGTAAATCAGGCACTCTCAAATTTATAGTCTAGGAGGATAGATATATATTAATCATATTAAAGAATGTTTAATTGCCACTTGAGGTAAGTATTCTAGAGTATATTTAACAAAGAAAGCTTTGATCCATAAGGTCAGAAGAGGAGGGCTTGAGGATAAAACACTTGAGCTGAGATGTGAAGGATGAAATAAATTCAAAAAGGCAAACTGTGCATGTGGTGGGAAGGGGGTTGTGCATGAAGGAGTGCTCCAAACAGGGGAAATAAATGTGCAAATGGCCTGTGGCTTGAAAAGAGAGTGATATGTTCCAGAAGAAAAGTAAAAGGGCTAGTGGTGATAGATAAGGCTGTTGACCTAGGCGGGTACTGTAACATTCAAGTGCTCATAGACTGTGAAGGATTTGACCTTACCTTAAAAACAATGGTAAGCCATTGAAGTCTTTTAAGCAGTGGTGGGGAAGGAGATAAAATCACATGTGCGTTTTGAAAAGATTGCTCTAACTCCTATTAGAGGAGTGTTTAGGTTTATTTTGGAAAACCAGTTAAGAGGTTACTAAAGAATTACAGTCAAGAGATGATATAAGCATGATCACGTCTTAAAGTGAAAGCTACACAGAAGGAAGAAAGTGGAGAGATTCCCAAGATCCTTAGAATGTAAAACGGACAAGACTTGGTGATGCATTGAATATTTTGGGGGCAACAGAGTGGGAGCTCATACAGTAGTAGAAGTCAATCATAACTTCTAGGTTTATAGTGTCAGCAACTATTATAATTTACTTTACTATCTTAAAATTTGTATGTATAAGAGATAGCTATTACCTACCACATGATTCAGGAATTCCAGTTCTGGGTATATATCCAAAGGAAACAAAATCTCTATCTGTACCCTTGTGTTCATTGCAACATTATTTACAATAGGCAACACATGAGAACAACCTAAGAGCCCATCAACAGATGAATAGATAAAGAAAATGCTGTACATATGTACAATGGAATATTGTTCAGCCATAAACTAGAAGAAAATTCTGCCACTTGCAACAACGTGGATGGACCTCAAGGGTATTATACCACGTGAAATAAATCAGATAAAGACAAATACTGCATCTCGCTTATATGTGAAATCTAAAAAAACTGAACTCTCAAAAGAAACAGAGAACAGATTGCTGGTTGCCAGATATAGGAGTGGGTGGTGAGGGAAATGGGTGAAGGTGGCCAAAGGTACAAAATTCAGTGATAAGATAAATAAATTCTGGGGATGCAATGTGCAACACGGTAACTATAGTTAACAATACTGTGTTGGTTATTTGAAAGTTGCTAAGAGAATAAATCTTAAAAGTTCTCATCACAAGAAAAAAACTGTAACTGTGAAGTGATGGAGGTTAATTAAACTTATTGTGGCAGTAATTTCACAATGTATGCATGTACCCAATCATTATGTTGTGCATCTTACGTAAATGCAATCTTATATGTCAATTATATCTCAATAAAACTGGAAAAAATTAAAAGTTATGTATTGAAAACCCTAGACTCAAATATTCCTGCACTATTTGGATGGAAATAAAACATGTGCCGTGCAATCCATCTTAAAGATAAAGTGGGAGTTTAACGCTCTAGCCTAGTGAAGTGACTACTGAACTTTAACCTTTCATTCTGGTCCCTATTTACACGTCGTTATTGATAACTGGAGATTTGAAGAAAAGAGCCGATGTTTTATGTTGTTTGGCTGTTTTATGTTGGAACTCTTCCTTCCTTGCCAAAACAAGCCAATAATTTAAAAACCATATAAGCAATCCTTTCAGTTAGGACAAATTATACTCTAGATAATGGTATTGTAAACTAAATCTGACTTTTCCAAAGAAACTCTACTATAAGAGAGAGTTAAGTTTCTGAACCAAGACTTGATTCTTACTTTTTTATAGAAATAATCAGAAATACAACAATTAATCAAATATAAAAGTAATGACGCATTCTTTTTGTATAGTATTTCTTAAATTACATTCAAACTAAGGAAAAATTAACTAAAAATCATATCTGGTAAGACATAGAATCATTATGCTATGGTATATAAAGTTCCTACATCATTTGAAGCAAATCTAAAGACAGGAAAAATCTCAGCATTGTGACATGCAGAAAGCCTGCTTGACTGTTGTTGAGGAAATTTTGGAGGAGCTATAGGGCTACTTGATGATTCTTGAGGAGTACATTTTTTGTTATTTTCTTTCCTTATTTAAAAATGCCTGCTGCATATACTGCCCAGACCGACAAACACTAAGAGAGGTGTTTTTTTTTTTTTTTTTGTATGCAATGTGCTAAGCATTGAGAGTGTGCCAAAAAACAAACAGAAAGAGTAAAAAGTAGGCTATGGTTCTTAGGTTTAAGAACATTATATTCTAAAATTGGTAAGAGAGAAAAAAAACAAGGACAGACTAAAAGGACAAGGTAGACAAATTCTAGGAGAAAGGACTAAGAAAGAAATATGCTAACACAGAGGTGGAAAAGATTACCCTGGGCTGATGGGATTGGGAATTAGAGATCCAGTTGCTGGCCCTTGGGCTGCATTTGTGCCTGGATTCGTTTCCTCAAAAGTGAATGATGACTTATGTTAATTTGCGAGCTGCTGTTTACAAGTGCTAATATGGATGTAAGTGTGAATTATTTTAAGTCAAGTTGCTATAAATCAAAGATGATAGGTATTTGAGCTAGAAAGCTCCTCTCCATGGAAAAGGCACCAATTGTAAACAAATATTCTGATGAAATATTTCATTAGGTTGATCCAGTTGCATTATAGAGAATGGTCTCCTAATTCTGCAAAATTTCTCAAAATACTTATTTTTCATGATATTGAGAAAACCCTTTATAAAGTAATGCTAACGGCATAACTGTGATGAGAAAGCAAATGACAGGTAATGAGAAATAAATCTTAATGAATGGCACCTAGAAAACTGGCTCCTTGGGGTAAAAATTATTTTATGTATGCTCCTATAAAAATTTATATCTAAAAAATGGTAGTATAAAGCCATGCAGCTCCCTTTGAAAGAGAATGGTGGTGATAATGACAGTGCACACCAAGAGAATTGGTTTTGCTGATCAAAAAATTTCCTGTTAGGTTCCGAAATGCAACATCTGCCTCTGATATAATGGACGAAGAATTGAAGCATATAGAAAATCCTCACAGGGACTACACTGCTGTTTTATTTATCCTCGCCCAACTGTGAAGATAAACTTCACTAAATACATGTGATATCCTGTCAATTCAGGATAAGCATATTTTTCCTCGGACAGATGGCTGGTGAGTGGAACACCTGGATCATCCCAGGGCCGCTGAATTACAATCGTAGTGGATATACAATCTCAGAAACAAGCCCGCTTAGACTGAAAACATTCTCCTGAAGAATTTGCAGGGGCAATAGCCCCTCTCCCTTTCCAGCCCAGCTGTAGTCTAACACCCCCATCTCATTTGCCTTTAAAACCACTTTATTCCACATGACAGTTTATCTTCATAGATCACCCCATCACAGATTTCTTACTCTCTGTCTGAAACCTCATGAAGCAGAAACAAGACATCATGCTATATATGATATTTGCAATGGGACGTTCATCTTAAAACACAGGATGGACTCCTATCTGCTAGAACATTTTCTCTAATGTCACCGATTCTTTAAATCACAATTAGTGCATTTCAGATTTATCATTTCCTAATAGCACACTATTTATTTAGAAATGCATATTTCTAATTACATCATCTTCCGCCTCATTTGAAAATTCAACTCTATATTGCCTAAGACTCTTTACTGTATTCCTACAGGCATTTAGTGCGTGTTTACTGACAAATTTTTATGGCCAGCAGAATAATCACACCGTCTATACTTGCTCTCTCTCTAGTAACTTCATTATACTCACTATTGATACTTATTGAATGTGTTTATTTTATGATGTAGACTCTGTTCTAGGTGCGTCACTTCTAACAAATCATTCAATTTTTACAATAACCCTGTGAGGTTCAAACTGTTATTTCAGTTCTACAGATGGTTACATTGAGACCCAGAGTGGTTAACTGACTGGCCCCAGGTCATGCAGCCACAAGGCAGTAGAGTCAGAATTGGAATTCAGGGAGCCTTTCTCCAGGTCACCTGTTTTTGACCACATTTCTATACTGCTCTCCTATAACTTGACATGATTTATGATAAAGTATAAATCTTGGTTCTACATAAATTCACCTTTATATTTCTCAAATGTTATCTCTGTCCACATCAAATAGTTGCCACAAATATATTCTTTTCTGTCAGGCTGCTGATAGACATTAAATATGAGATATGCAATATATCTTTATGTGTATATATACTACATATATATATTTTGTGAAGTTAACACATGACACACAAAATTAAATACATACAGTATTATGCCAAATGTAGATCTTTTTATCAGTTACTCTTGGAAACCTGTAAATAATTTCTTTTATTAAAATCATACTGACTGTGAATAATAATACATACTGTTACTACTAATAATACTCATATGCGTACCACCCAGAATTTCAACTTATACGACAAAGTTCTACATTCATTTAACAGAAATCTGCTTACGCTCCAACGTGCAGCAGTTATGTTTCATGACTGACAATTATCTTATAATGAAAAACAAGTCACAATTAATAAAAATCAAAACTAATACCTGCTATATTCATTTAATGATTTAATGAACTAGGGGAGAGTTTTATGAAGAGGCCTATGAAAGCAAGAGACAATTTCCAATTAGAATCAACATTCGTGAGTCTTCTAGCTCCTACGAGTAGGAGAAAGCTATTCAGCTCTCTCTTCTTCACAATTCCCTCTACCTGGAAAGGGGCTTTTACTTTCAAAGAGAATCGTGCTTAACACATTTGTTCCCTCTACATGGGTTAGAAATATTTTTGTGAGATAACTAATATGCTGTTAAAAATACTATGGTGTAAGATCAGAAATTATTTATGTAGTATCCTTACCACATTTTGATATCTGGCCTATAATTATAGATTCACGTGGAAAATTAAATTAACTTAGTAACTAAAACAGTCCTTAAATGAATAGAGGTACCATAATAACAGTAATAGTTAACATTCCCCAAATACTACATGTCAGGAATATTCTAAAGCCCTAACACCTATTAACTCATTTAATTCTTATAGTAACATAGGAAATCGGCACTATTATTATTCCCATTTTAATGATGAGGAAGTAAGCACAGAGTAGTTACATAACTTCTCCAGAGTCATACAGTGATTGCTGGAATGATATTTGAACCCAAGTGATGCTATGCCAGAGCTTGCATCCTTGACCACTATTCTCCACTGCTTTTTGATCCATCCTGTTTATAAAGGTTTAGGTTATTTCCAATTTTGCACTATTACACATAATGTTATAAGGAGCATGCTGGTACCCACACTTTTTTGAACTTGTCCTATTATTTTCTGAAGATAAACTTCCTAGAGCTGTAAATGCTGGAACAAAAGTCATGCACATTCATCTTAGTCAGGCTTGTGGGTGAAAAATGATGCTTGGGACTGTTGTTCTAATTTGCATTTTTGTATTAGCAAGGTTGAGCATATTTTAATTCAGTGGTGTGCTAGCGCCAGCTTGCACAGGTTCTCGGTATCTCTTCCCAACTCCCCCTTCAGTGACAGCAGGATGGTAGCTTGAAACCGCCCATGGGTAGGAGTGTTTACATCTTGAAAATCAGCACATGACAGAAGCCAGGTTTGGTTGGTTTGGATTGGTTTTGGAGAGCTTCTTAAAAGCCCACACCTCCACGTAAAATGGCCATTTGTGTTCCTGTTTTGAATATTCATATTCATATTCTTTGCCCAGGTAAAAGTTCTTCTGGTTGTTTCTTATTGATTTGTAAGAAGAATGTTTTTATCTAGTAAATTATAAAAAGAGGAGAAAAAGTTTCACTATTAACTGTGGTAACTATTATTTGAAACCTTGGCCATGCAACATAGCTGTTCAAAACAGCACAGACAAAATCTTAAATGAAAAACAGTATCAGTTTCAATTTAGAATCTGCTACAAAATTCAAATAAATTATTAGACATGTTTGTCAAGATAATATTTTAGGTTTAAGTTGTTTTATTATGAAAACATGTGCAGAAAATATGCCTTTTAGACATGACATCCTGTAGAAGTTGGTGAAGAAAACTTAGGCTTCTACTGTAGCATAGAGACTTGAGGTTATAATAAGAAAAAAGAAACAAAACACTCGTTTTTTTTAAAAAAAAAGTCATTTTTTAGTTCTTCCTTTAAACACATACACACTCAGGATATGAAAGTCAAAGGATTTCAATTTTATTGTCATAATACTTTAAACTCTGGGAGAAGAGCCAAGATGGCGCCGTGAGTAGTCCTCTTTGTCTCTCGCCCTTCGAGTCTACAATTATTTGGACACTTATCGCTTGACAAAAGATATCCAGACAGCATCTCAGGACGTCTGAGACACCCACGCGACTATACATCGGAAGGCGGATGGACTTTCCTCCGGGAGGATGTGGAAATAGGTGAAAACTCTCCGACCCCGACGGGCAGCCTAGTACCCGCAAGCGGCTTTCTTCCAACGGACGCCCCCAGAGGATCCACACACATCTAGGGCAGGAGCGAGAACACAACAGAGGAGCGACGGTGGAAACAGGTGACCAGAACCCTACCTAAACCCCCTGCAATTACTCCTAAACGCAGAGGGAAACTTTGGAGTTGCACACCTGAGCCCGCGGGGAGAGTCTCTCCCCGCCATTGGCGGGGAGACTCAGCCTGGTGTTCGGGGCGCCCGGAGGGTCCCAGAGAGAGACACGGAGGGCACGGAGATCTCCCAGCTGCCGTTGCCCGCCCCGTGGGACTAGGGATTGCCGGAGATCTCGGAGAGGACCGGGGCGGGGGGAACTTTCAAAGGCCAGTTTTGCGACCCGGAGGGGAAGCGCCGGAGCTCCGCCCGGGCAGCAGACAAAACTCTCTGCCTGCCGTTAGCAGAGGGGCCACGCTGAACATTCACGGCTCCAGGAGAGGCCCGGAGAGAATCCCAGAGGGCGGGGCGACCCCCAGCTGCCGTTGCCCGCCCCGTGAGGCTAGGGATTGCCGGAGATCTCAGAGAGGACTGGGGCTGGAGAGAGTTCCAGAGACCCAGCTTAGTAGCCTAGGGGGAAACCCTACAGGCTCACAGCAGCCTTAGGGAAAGCCTCTGCACAGCACCAGTAGAAGGCACCCAGCCGCCAGCCACAAGGCTGGAAGACCTCAGGGCAAAAGCAGCATAGCTAGGTGTACTAACCACAGACTGTAGAAGATGCCAATAGCTCTCCTGCGACCCATAGAGGACAAGTGAGATTTGGTGGGTGCCGACAGCAACGGAGCGACAAATATAAGTGATCCCACCCCTGGCCGTTGGAAAAGCCCATAACACCGTTGCAGACCCCAAGGAGAGAGCACATCTAGGTGGGCGGCAACAGTAGGCACCTGCAGCCTGAAGCCCCCCTGTGACGGCCCCCACGGCAGAGGAGGGAATCCAAAGGGCCACTGTGGCTACGAAGAGGGGCCCAGGCCCAGTTAGCAACTACGGACAGGGTTCCTGGTTGGTGAAATATAAACAGCTGCTCCTCCCACCGCAGCAGCTGAAACAAGTGAAAGGAGCAACTAAACTCTATCTCCATGCGGAGGCACAAATCAACAACATCAAGCAATATGAAAAAATACATTAAATCTCCAGAACAGAAAGAAAGCAACAAATACACAGAAAACAATCCCAAAGAAAATGAGATATATAACCTAAATGACGATGACTTCAAAACAGCCATCATTAAGATTCTCAATGAGTTAAGAGAGAATTCTGACCGACAACTCAACGAGTTCAGGAGCTATGTCACAAAAGAGTTTGATACGATAAAGAAGAACCAAACAGAAATATTGGAAATGAAGAACACAATAGAGGAGATTAAGAAAAATCTAGATGCTCTGAACAGTAGGGCCAATAATATGGAGGAAAGAATTAGCAATTTGGAAGACGGCAATATAGAATTGTTGCAGGCAGAGGAGGAGAGAGAAGCAAGACTTAAAAGAAATGAAGAAACTCTCCGAGAATTGTCAGACACAATTAAGAGATGCAACGTAAGGATTATAGGTTATACCAGAGGGAGAAGAGAAGGAGAAAGGGGCAGAAAACCTATTCAAAGAAATAATGGCTGAGAACTTCCCAAATCTGGTGAGGGAGATGGATCTTCAGGTGACAGAAGCCAATAGATCTCCAAACTTTATCAATGCAAGAAGACCAACTCCACGGCATATAGTAGTGAAGCTAGCAAAAGTCAACGACAAGGAGAAAATATTAAGGACAGCCAGGCAAAAGAAACTAACCTACAAAGGAACCCCCATCAGGCTATCAGCAGATTTCTCAGCAGAAACTTTACAGGCTAGAAGAGAGTGGAATGATATATTCAAAAATCTGAAGGACAAAAATCTACAGCCGAGAATTCTCTACCCAGCGAAAATATCCTTCAAATACGATGGAGAAATAAAAACTTTCCCAGATAAACAAAATTAAGGGAGTTCATTGCCACAAAACCTCCTCTTCAGGAAATCCTCAGGAAAACCCTCATTCCTGAAAAATCCAAAAAAGGAAAGGGGCTACAAAACCAAGAGCAGAGGAGATAAGTAGAAGGACAACAACAGAGAGTAGCAGCTCTACATCAGAACAGATTAAACCATGGGACGAGAAACAAAGGAAACTGAAGAAAACCGGAAAACAAGACACAAAATGGGAGTGGTAGGCCCCCACGTCTCAATAATCACTCTAAATGTAAATGGATTGAACTCCCCAATCAAAAGACACAGAGTGGCAGGATGGATCAAAGAACAAGATCCAACAATATGCTGCCTCCAGGAAACACACCTCAGCCCCAAAGACAAACACAGACTCAGAGTGAAGGGATGGAGAACAATACTCCAAGCTAATAATGAACAAAAGAAAGCAGGTGTCGCTATACTAATATCAGACAAGGTAGATTTCAAAGCAAAACAGATAAAGAAAGATAAAGAGGGACAGTATATAATGATAAGAGGGACTCTCCACCAAGAAGACATAACACTTATAAATATATACGCACCCAACACAGGAGCACCAAAATTTGTAAAGCAACTCTTAATAGAACTAAAAGAAGACATCAACAACAATACAATAATAGTAGGGGACCTCAACACACCATTAACACCAATGGACAGAACATCCAGACAGAAAATCAACAAGGAAATAATAGAATTAAATGAAAAATTAGACCAGATGGACTTAATAGATATATATAGAACACTTCATCCAAAAACAGCAGGTTACACATTCTTCTCAAGTGCACATGGAACATTCTCAAGGATTGACCATATTTTGGGAACCAAAGCAAACATCAATAAATACAAGAGAGTTGAAATAATATCAAGCATCTTTTCTGATCATAACGCTATTAAACTAGAAATCAACTACAAGAAAAAAGCAGAGAAAGGTGCAAAAATGTGGAGACTAAACAACACGCTTCTCAACAAACAATGGATCATTGAAGAAATTAAAGAAGAAATCAAATATTATCTGGAGACAAATGAAAATGAGAACACGACATACCAAATCATTTGGGATGCAGCAAAAGCAGTCCTAAGAGGGAAATTCATTGCAATACAGGCTCACCTCACTAAACAAGAAAAAGCTCACGTAAGCAACCTCAAACAACACCTAACGGAACTAGAAAAAGAAGAACAAACAAAGCCCAGAGTCAGTAGAAGGAGGGAAATAATAAAAATACGAGCAGAAATAAACGATATTGAAACAAAAAAGACAATAGAAAGGATCAATGAAACAAAGAGTTGGTTCTTCGAAAGAATTAACAAAATTGACAAACCCCTAGCCAGACTCACCAAGAAAAGAAGAGAGAAAGCGCAAATTAATAAAATCAGGAATGACAGAGGAGAAATCACAACAGATACCAATGAAATACAAGAGATCATAAGAGAATACTATGAAAAACTATATGCCAACAAATTGAACAACTTGGAAGAAATGGACAAATTCCTAGACTCATACAATCTCCCAAAACTGAATCAGGAAGAAATGGAGAATCTGAATAGACCAATCACAAGTAAGGAAATAGAAACGGTAATCAAAAACCTCCCCAAAAACAAGAGTCCAGGACCAGACGGCTTCTCTGGAGAATTCTACCAAACATTCAAAGAAGACTTAATACCTATTCTCCTCAAACTGTTCCAGAAAATTGAGAAAGATGGAGAACTCCCTAACACATTCTATGAAGCCAACATCACTCTGATCCCCAAACCTGACAAGGACAACACAAAGAAGGAGAACTACAGGCCGATATCACTGATGAACATAGATACAAAAATCCTCAACAAAATTTTGGCAAACCGATTACAGCAATACATCAAAAAGATTATACACCATGATCAAGTGGGATTTATACCAGGGACACAGGGATGGTTCAACATCCTCAAGTCAATCAACGTGATACACTACATCAACAAAATGAAAAACAAAAACCACATGATCATCTCAATAGACGCAGAGAAAGCATTCGACAAGATCCAACACCCATTTATGATAAAAACCCTCAGTAAAATGGGTATAGAAGGAAAGTACCTCAACATAATAAAGGCCATATATGATAGACCCACAGCCAACATCATACTCAATGGACAAAAGCTGAAAGCCATCCCTCTGAGGACAGGAACAAGACAAGGGTGCCCACTTTCACCACTCCTATTCAACATAGTACTGGAGGTGCTGGCCAGAGCAATTCGGCAGGAAAAAAAAATAAAAGGAATCCAAATAGGTAACGAAGAAGTAAAACTCGCGTTGTTTGCAGACGACATGATCTTATACATAGAAAACCCCAAAGAATCCACAGAAAAACTATTAGAAATAATCAACAACTACAGCAAAGTAGCAGGGTATAAAATTAACGTGCATAAATCAGTAGCATTTCTATACACTAACAATAAACTAACAGAAAAAGAACTCAAGAACTCTATCCCATTCACAATCGCAACAAAAAGAATAAAATACCTTGGGATAAACTTAACCAAGGAAGTCAAGGATCTATACAATGAAAACTACAAGACTTTCTTGAAAGAAATAGGCGATGACATAAAGAGATGGAAAAACATTCCTTGCACATGGATTGGAAGAATAAACATAGTTAAAATGTCCATACTACCTAAAGCAATATACAGATTCAATGCTATCCCAATCAGAATCCCAAGAACATTCTTCACAGAAATTGAACAAACAATCCTAAAATTCATATGGGGGAACAAAAGACCACGAATTGCTAAAGCAATCTTGAGCAAGAAAAACAAAGCCGGCGGAATCACAATCCCCGATTTCAAAACATACTACAAAGCTACAGTGATCAAAACAGCATGGTACTGGTACAAAAACAGGTCCACAGATCAATGGAACAGAATTGAAAGCCCAGAGATAAAACCACACATCTACGGACAGCTAATCTTCGACAAAGGAGCAGAGGGCCTACAATGGAGAAAAGAAAGTCTCTTCAACAAATGGTGCTGGGAAAACTGGACAGCCACATGCAAAAGATTGAAAATCGACCATTCTTTTTCACCACACACCAAAATAAACTCAAAATGGATCAAAGACCTAAAGATTAGGCCTGAGACAATAAGTCTTTTGGAAGAGAATATAGGCAGTACACTCTTTGACATCAGTTTCAAAAGAATTTTTTCGGACACTGTAACTCCTCAGTTGAGGGAAACAATAGAAAGAATAAACAAATGGGACTTCATCAGACTAAAGAGCTTCTTCAAGGCAAGGGAAAACAGAATTGAAACAAAAAAACAGCTCACTAATTGGGAAAAAATATTTACAAGCCACTTATCCAACAAAGGGTTAATCTCCATAATATACAAAGAACTCACACTGCTTAACAACAAAAAAACAAACAACCCGATCAAAAAATGGGCAGAGGACATGAACAGGCATTTCTCAAAAGAAGATATGAATATGGCCAATAGACACATGAAAAGATGTTCATCATCGCTAATCATCAGGGAAATGCAAATCAAAACTACACTAAGATATCACCTTACCCCCGTTAGATTGGCAAAAACATCCAAAACTAAGAACGACAAATGTTGGAGAGGTTGTGGAGAAAGAGGAACCCTCATACACTGTTGGTGGGAATGCAAACTGGTACAGCCACTATGGAAAACAGTATGGAGATTTCTCAAAAAGTTAAAAATAGAAATACCCTATGACCCAGCCATCCCATTACTGGGTATCTATCCTAAGAACCTGGTATCAGATATCTCAAGAGTCCGTTGCACCCCTATGTTCATCGCAGCATTATTTACAATAGCCAAGACGTGGAACCAGCCTACATGCCCAGAAACTGATGATTGGATAAAGAAGATGTGGTATATATACACAATGGAATACTACTCAGCCATAAAAAAAGACGAAATTGGCCCATTCACAACAATGTGGATGGACCTCGAGGGCATTATGTTAAGCGAAATAAGTCAGACAGAGAAAGACGAACTCTATATGACTCCACTCATAGGTGGAAATTAGTATATTGAGAAGGAGATCTGATCGGTGGTTACCAGGGAAAATGGGGGCTGGGGGGAGGGTACGGAGGGGGAAGTGGTGTACCCACAACATGACTAACAAAAATGTACAACTGAAATCTCACAAGCTTGTAATCCATCATAACATTAATAAAAAAAAAAAAAAAAAATAATACTTTAAACTCTGTTAGGTTGGATATCCTAAAGCTAACATTGTAGTATTAGGAATAGTGGATTGAGCTGTGCATAGTCTAGATAAATTGCTACGTAACTTTTTTTCTTTTAAAGATTTTATTTTTTTCCTTTTTCTCCCCAAAGCCCCCTGGTACATAGTTGTATATTCTTCGTTATGGGTCCTTCTAGTTGTGGCATGTGGGACGCTGCCTCAGCATGGTTTGATGAGCAGTGCCATGTCAGTGCCCAGGATTCGAACCAACGAAACACTGGGCCGCCTGCAGCGGAGTGTGCGAACTTAACCACTCGGCCACGGGGCCAGCCCCCATGCTATGTAACTTTTAACTAGCAGGTAACATCACAGTTATTGGTTTTCAAACAAGGGCAATATTCTTGGAGAGATATATACATATAGTAAAAACTACTTCAGTTACAAAATCAAAGATGAGATATGATTAAATTAGTTGATATTAACTTGACATATCAAGTTTGAAATTTATTCTTCAAATAAAACATATCTTGAGTTTTAAAAATAATTTAATTGCTATCATTACTTTTCATATACTTTTGTACTTTCTGTTCAAATGTATCGAAATACTGTATTCTGGAGAAAAAATTTTTGCTAGATTTTTGGTTAATTCAAAAAAGTAGACTATACAAGATTTTTAAATTCTATTATACCAAAATGAAAGGACTTTTTTTAGGACAAAGAAATTAAAATTCTTTGAACAGGAAAATCCCCAAACCAAGTGACTGTGAAATTCATTTACAAATAATTTTACTATTACTGGTCAAGAACAATCAGAAAATAAGCTACCCTTCTATTTTTCCAAAGATATTTTTACAGATTAACCATAGGAGAAAGGTCTATTCTTTTTCATTTTCCATTTATGATTTAAGAACCTGACACTTTTGAAAAATGCCTTATTACTGCTTTCAGCATGCTCTGTTTCTATTCAGTCTATTTTCAAAATCATTAAATCATATTTATGAAGTGACCATACACATCACTAGCAATTTTGATAACTGCTTTTCTCCTGCCTTAGGTCATTAGTGGACTGAACATTTTCAAATGAAATAACACATTTTATGCGTCACAGAGTAAGAAATGGACCGAGTCAAGGGGCATGGTTCTTGGTGTACTCTGCTATTGCCTGGGGCTAATTCCCATTCCCAGAACTTTGTTTAAATCTTGATCCTTTCCTGAAATGACCTGGGCTTTTTTTTCCTCACTAAATCTTAACGTCACCACTTTCTAAGGCTTAGCTGAAGATCCTGTCTTCTTGACTATTTTAACCATCATTAATTACCCCCTTCCTCCCTGTGACTCTAGACACTTAGAGGTATACCACATACTATAATACTCATAAGGTTTTGACTTGGTTGACTTTTTTTAGTTATATTAGTGTAATTTAACTAACAAAGTGTGGATTCCAGTAGGCAAGCATTTTGCCTTATATATCTTCCTAAATTTCCTACTCCTGACTGTTTCCCTGATACCTTCAAGCACAAACACTTAACACCTGTCCTTTCACAGTTTGGAGCACCTAATAAGTGCTCACTAATAGCTTAATAGCTTGAGTATAAAGGAACCAGGTGCTTTTGTTTGTTTTTGTTTTACCAATCATGCAATCTCACTGCCGTGAAAAAATTTTACAATTTTAGGTAGGTTTGGAAGTATTGCAATTAAAAAATGTGGTAGTCAAAATCCAGAACATTTTCACAAACGCGTCTGTATTAATTCTGTCTTAATTCAATACCAGGCCCAAGAATGAGTTCATTTGGCTTTCTTAAAGAGGGGTCAGGTTAATTTCACAAACACAGAAGTCATTTTTTGTTAATGTCTAGTCTCCTGGCTCTAAAAGCTAACAAAATGTGAGGGTTTACAAGGACCAATCCAGAACAAACTTCACCCGTGGTATGCTGTCTGTGTTCACAAGACACACATGTACAGGTGTGAACACCCACACCCATCGGATAACAGTTACTTGTTCTTCAAGAATGTTCTTGGTATACCTCAGATACAAAACAGCCTCAGCCACTTGAAATCACTTGAAGACTACAATTTTAACAGAGGTCTTCCATTTTTGGGCTATTTGGAAATCATGTTCAATTAAAATATAAATACCTCTCGAAGAGATGATTTTTTTAATCTGCTAACACATAAATACTTCAGTGAGAAGAGATCTTAAATGAGATCCACAGTATAAATTGCTGGGGAAACAGAACCAATCTGGTTCCTGAGTGGATGGGGGCACACAAGCAATGACAGAATTGGGGAGAAATTTGGTTAAAAGGGGATATAAGAGAAACTGAATATCAGGTAAATGTTTTCTTAGCTATGGAATAGGTGTGGGGAACAGAGAGGAGATGAAAGAATTTGAGAAAGTTTTCTCTCTCTTTGTGCTCATAAAGTACATATTTCAATATTTTATAAATGTTTCATTGTTCTAAAAATGCAAATAAATACATAAACAATTTCTTAGGCAGTTGTCTTATGAATGTTTAAACAGTAAAGTTAATTATCCTACAACTTAACGTAATTGTTGTTTGATTAAAACAGCTACGTTAGCACTGAATTCAAATGTTTGCTTACAAGAAACACACTCTTTTTAATTGTCTGTCACCTGACTAAACCCAAGGCATTTTGAAATAAAATCGGTCTGTATCCTCCACATAGATTTAAAAATTAAAATTGGATTAGATGAGAAACAGGACAGAGAGTGCTGCCAGAGGTCATCAAGTCCATTCCGGCTTCTGGCAAGCTCATGGAAATCATCACAAACATATGGCTAACTACCTGGTGCCATCTTTGTTGAGCAATCCCAGTTCTTGGCTGCCTGCATTAATGACGTGTCTGCCTACAAACTGGTTTAGCCATTCTGCTAGATTTAGCTAGTCAAGAGTATCAGATAATCCGTCTACTCAGTGAGCTATCTCTCAGTCAAATCAGCCAAACTGCATATGTGTTCATCTGACTTAGCTCATTTTTAGATTTACCTCGATGATAAAGACAATCAAAACACTCAAACAAGTGTGGGTGTGAAGAGACAACCTATAAATCAGGTTCTTCCTTAATCTCACTAAGTTGTTCCTGATCTGATTTGACTCAAATTTTACTGAACATTGCCACTCTGGGGCAAGAGACTGTCTAACCACGCTCCTGTTCCTGAAGATCTTCAATAAATCTCCTTTCCTCTGCTATTTCTCCTGTGAAGAAAACTGAAGAGTCAAAGGATAAAACAGAAATCACAATGAGCCAACAAAAATTTATAAGGAAATCCAAGGAGAGATTTTCCTATGTTTTTCTAAATCAACACACTTAACAATTATATTCAAAAGAACAATACTGAATGCCGAAGGAATGCAACTAAATGGCATGTCAGAATGTTGCCACTTCTTTACGTTATAGGGGCTCTTTCAAGAAATAAGAATTTCAGACTCGTCTCTGCCTTTATTTCCTTTTCACATTCCTGTGAAAGCAACGAACGGAGTTTTAAATTTGTCTACTCTTTTTTTAAACAGTATTTCTCCCTTAAAATCAAATTTAAATGTATAATCATAAGACTTGCATCATTCTCTCTTCTTTAGACTAAGATCAGATTTTAGGTATTGCTCAGAGGTTGAACCCTAAGATCAAAAATACTTGGGGTTTACTTGACCCTAATGTTTAAAAGCGAAGTAGAGGAACACTAAGATGGTGCCATCTAGGCAACGATTGCAGAATCAGTTGTCTAAAACAGTGCTGTGTTTAAATATTGTATAAAACATCCATTATTGATAATATTGAAGCTGTTATTTAAAATATCATATTACATTTACCGGGATTGAAATGGTAATTTTTCCAACTAAAGATTTCAACTAGAGAAAAAAAAAATTACTCTTTCTTCATAATATGTGTTGTCAATAAATACTCCACAATATGGAATTACTGAAGTAGCTTATGTTTAAAAATACCAAAATAAATTTGACAGCCAGAATATCAGTCTTAAACCTGTTAAAAATTTAAAAAACAAAATTGTAAAATATGCCGTACTCAATCTGTTGCTATTTTGTACAATTAATAGGATGCCACTCCAAAGGAGAAGAGACATTTAAGTGACTCCAACTTTGGACACCATCCTGCTCTCCTTTCAGAGGCTGTAGCCATGGTGTAAAGAGGAACAAATAACGCAAAGGCAGATACAAATGATTCTCAGAGGCCTGAGTGAACTTCAAGGTGAAATATCAGAAGTGACATTATGAACACAAATAATGTGTCTGAGAGCTCCTCACGTGCTGATAGAAGACAATATGTTCTCACTCATTAAAGTCTAATTTTAGTGCATTGACAGCTAACAACCTCAAGAAATAAGACATCTAATTTCAATCTTATAATATTCTTTGATGATATACCCTTGCAATATCTCACATACACTACAAAGAAAAATCTTCAAATCTGAATTTACCACTTCCCCCCACAGCTCTAGAAGTTCCTATCTTGGTAAATAGAGCCACAATCAACTCAGTTGCTCAGGTCAGAGATGAGAGGAGTAGCCGTTCATGTCAAAACCCAAATTCTGTCACTTCTCCCTTGCAAATCTCTCTCAGTGTGCTTGCTGGCTAGCTTCCTCTTTCTCTTCTCTCCTCCCCACTGTTTCAACTCTAGTCCAACCTACTATCTTCAGCCTCAACTGTAACACCCTCTTTAATGGTCAGCATGAACACGCCCGCCCCACCTTGTGCTCTTCCACCACAGCCAGAATGCTCTCTGTAAATTGGAAAGCCAATATGGCCCTCTCCCGCATAACTTCTTCAACGGCTTCCTACTCTTTTAGTGAACTTGGCCTTTATCACAAAGACAATTTGGCCTCTGCCTATCTCTTCAGTTTCATCTAGAGCCGCTTTTTCCTTGCTCAGGAGGTTTGAATCATATTTTATCTAGCTGTTTCTTTTACCAGGAACAAGCTATTTCCCTCTTCTTACCTAGATCCTTCAGAAATCAGCTTAAAGGTTATTCTTTTAGGTAATCTTCCCTCCTGACTCCTCTGACTGGGTGAATGCTATCTGATACAGTTCCTCTAGGCTCACACTTGCAATGTGTTCATTCTCTGGCTTCCTTGTCAGAACATGAGCTGCATGAGGATAGAGCCTCAGTGCCCATCACTGTGCCTGACACATGGGTTCTTATTACATGCATGCTGAACATTGTGGGAGATGAAAGGATACAAAAACGGGGTATTTTTGTAGAGATGTTGCCCAATTCGTGCTGCTGTGGCTATCCTGATTATTTTATCATTATTTGAAATTATTAGTGACTTCTCATTCACCATTCCTAGAATCGGTTGAGTAAAAGATGGTTCCATTTTTATTCTTTTCCAAGGAAGATCAGCCCTAAGCTAACAGCCACCACCAATCCTCCTCTTTTTGCTGAGGAAGACTGGCCCTGAGCTAACATCCGTGCCCATCTTCCTCTGCTTTATATGTGGGATGCCTGCCACAGCATGGCTTGATGAGCAGTATGTAGGTCCGCACCTGGGATCTGAACCTATGAACCCGGGGGCTGCCAAAGCAGAGCGCGAGGACTTTGCTGTGCCGCTCGCCGACCCCAAGATGTTCCCTGTTCTTTCCTAATATCCAAACCTCTGCTCCTGTCATGTCTTCTGCTTATCCTCCCTACCTTTCACTATTTTATCTCAATGTGTCATTTTATTTCAAGACTTTTATTTCATTTCATTTTATTGTCATTTTATTTCAAGACTTCTGTCACTCTCTTTTTTTCATACAGCAGATAAAACTTGTAAAGTCCTCCAGAAACCCTGCTACCTCTTCAAGCTCTTATATTTTCTTCTTTCCATTATTAAAATATTTGCAAGTTTCTTTCTTGAGAGTAGCACAACAAAGACTCAGTAATAAGAATCTCCAATGCTTCAAGTTACAAACGAGTTTATATTCCACAAAGTGCCTAGTGTCATGCACTAAATATGTTACAGACACATGATATACACTAAAAAATATTACATAAAATAAGTGTATCCCACTGTAATCCAATTTGAAGAAAAAAAGATTCTTCTCTCATTGTAGGTCTTTTACCCCAAAGATCTGACTACTGTCTATTAAGGCGCAAAAGATTCAAACTGATTTGTTTGACATCCTTAAATGACTAGATCAGATCCAGTTTTGAACCCTTATACCACACCTGCTGATGCTTGAAAATACGACTTTGACAGATTAAAAAAATTATCTTGACAAGAGCCAAAAGACGTAAATCAATTATAAAATCATCTTTACTGCTATTAACACCATTTTATACATAATACTATTCATCATGTTGGACTATGTCTTTGGAAAGTTAAGGAAAGCATTCTTTATTGATAGCAAAGTCTAAATAGACACAACATAATAAGATAATCATCAAAATAACTACTTTCTAAGTGATAGTTATTGACTGTGATTCTTTTTTAGCCATTGATATCTTTGCATTCCAAAAAGTCCTGTTACTGAACTAGAAAGATTTTTAAATTTCGTATATGTGATTATCTTTATTATCTAGAGCCAGAATTTTCATTGGAGGTTCATTTAAATGGTGAACCTACTTGGATTTTAAAAACCTGGGGTGTATGGTACTTAAGTGTATTGAAGTCAAGATAGATTTTCAAGATTATTCACACAGCCATCGGTAGCTTCACAACGTATGTCGCAGCCCTTAGAATCAATATCAACCAATCAAAATTTGGACACCTAAAACTGAGAGAAGAAACCCACTTAATTAATTTCATATCTTAATGCTTAAAATCTTTATCATAAAGATAGTTTTGATAACTAAACTATATCATATTTTTGTCAAATATAGTATGACTATTTCATAGCTGGATATTGTTTTAGAAATTAAATTAAACCCAGTTCCCATTTATTCTGAAAATATTTTCAGAATTGTATTTTAAAAAGCATATAGATATTTTTACATGTAACCTAAAATATATAAAATATCAATAACATAGACAATATCCAAACACATCTGAATTAGGCTAGTTTGGCTAACCACAAGCTTCTCTAAGTTTCCCTGCCCCTTTTTGAGGATTAGAATACTGATCAGTAAAGGACTAAGGATTTTTCTGAAATTAAGTTAAAATATACCCCTGCATAACTACCAGTGTTAATAGTGAGTATACAATGTCATTAGTAAATGTAACTCCATAAAAGAAGGGTCTAAGGAAGCGATTCTCAAACTTTAGACTACGTAAGAATCATGTAGTGGACTTATTATAAGACACATGCTGAGTCTTACCCCCATTTTCTGGTTCTGTAGTTCTGCTCAAGAATTTGCATTGCTAACAGTCCCCAAGACGTTGCCGATTCTCTTCGTCTAGGAATCACACTTGGAGAACAATTGGTTTAAGGAATCATCCTGCTTTTCTGTCACTGCAAATAAGTTTCAACTATTTTATTAATATAAAGTCTATTGAGAAATAGAAAATTGTACAACCTACTTATAGGTATATGTATCCTTCTTCATTTCCTTCTTGCCATAATTGTAAGCACACCTGAACTTTAGTCTATAAAATCAAAGCAGACGAGCTGTGTGTGGCATTCTTCCAAATTTGAATAAAACTTTGTTAACCCCTCACATTGATTTGGGCATTGAGGGCAATAATTTTTTGATTTTCATAATTATTAATTTCAATTGTCTTTCTTCTACCATCCCATGTATGCAGAGATTATATTTGTCTGTATTTATTTTATGTGGTTTTCTATACACATTTTTCTATTTTGTTGTTATCTTTTTCCAGAATTACTTGATAAAAGGCGTTGACAAATGGTGAAAATATAGGAAAAGAGAACAAATAGAAAAAAATAGAACAATGATGCCTTTGGTCTTAAACCTTTTCTTATCTTTCATGGTCTTATCATAGACAGAGGCCGCATCTTTCAGAGAAGGATTCCTACCGGGATCCTCAGGAGGTATCTCAGGAGCTATATACTATTCTGGCTAGTAGAGTGGTTTTATCTGTATTCCCAGCTAGTCCACCTGATATCTGAAAATTTGCCACAGTTACATTGTAGACCAATCAATAGTACGATTTGAAATCCATGGGGAGGAGGGGGACACCCTCTGATATTTCCTATTTTTAAACTACTGAAATTGTTTCGTATTCCCTAAACCATATTGATCCATGATGCTACTGATAGTTTTACTAAAGCTCCCTTTTGTAAACTCTGTTATAGAGGAAACCTTGGAAAATTACAATTAATGGCAGAGAAAATGTTGGAAATCTATTTTGCCATGTAACTTTACTGCCAGCTCCTGCTATGTACAAATAAAGCAAGACTCACATGTTTTTCCCCCTGGGTTTGGATAAGCCTGGACTGATGCAGTGGTAATGAAGATGGCTTCTATTTCCACCTCCAAGGTACTTCAACACTCTCCCAATTAATTTGCCATCTTGTCCATCATGAGACTGAGCTATAACAACTAAATTGGCATTGTCCCCACTTTTCCATTTCAGCAGAAATTTAAAGGGACGTTGTCACTATATAGGCTTAAGTGATGCCATCTGCTTTTCTATTTGGGAAAATGGAGATAAAAATGGTGGGAGAGATGTTAGCTGTTTAATTAGAAGTGGACTATCCGTTTACGCAATCTTTTCTAACAACGCTTGCTGAGTCACACACAGAACATAAATAAGAAGGCAGAAAATGGTTCATGAGTTCTGGGGAGAGAAATACAAAAATTGATTTGGCCATTGAGCATATTTCCGTATTACATTAAACCAAACAAAAAGTTTTCTTTCATGTGAAATGCATGAGAACTCTTAGAACAGTACAATTCTAGTTTTCAAGAAAGTCATCTTATTACTTACATAGAAAGCTAGATTTCTAAGCATACACATTTCTGACACTACATGAGAAATTCATTTAAGAATTTATCATCAATGATAAGAATTTAAGAATTGTCATCAACTATAGATGTCTTACTTTTACCTCCCAATAAAATCTCCTACCTATGGATATATATATATATGAGTAATTCTTTATTTGCAATACTAAAAGATATGTCATTACTATTACAGCTTCAATGGGCCAGTAATGTTTTATGGCAGACTTTCAAGACTGTTGAGTGTGTAGTTTATCCAACTACTAGAGATATTTTTTCCTTATAGTTCTAGGTCCATACTGCTGTTGTGACTATGGCACAAATGTAATGCACATTTCAATAAAACAGTACGGCCGGGAATTAACAGGCTAATAAAAAGGACTTTAAAGGTGCATTAAATTAGAATTTAAGACGTCTCCTGCATTTGCAGCATATATGCTAATAAAAAGAAAAATCTGTTATTAACTTTTTATAGCCATGCAAAGTAATAAAAGCTAAAAACTGTTGAAGGTTTATCAGCACACATCTATAGGATGGACAGAATAGAAGAAAGTTAAGCTGTGAACCAAAGGTCTAGGGAAGAAGGAGAGAAAGCTTTCGGGGAGAGGTGAAGAGAAATAATCTATGCGTATGTATATACTTTGTTTCCCTGAGAAAATAATCAGTTTTATTTTAGGCTATAAGACAGCCTGCGATTGATCTTTTATGAATATAAAGGCCGAAAAACTATTTTCTATCCTTTAAATGCCTGGAGCATCGCTAGGAGATTCTGTTTCAGGGAAAATATTGTGTAACAGGTTACTTTTTCCCTAATGTAACAATATACCATTTGTATCACATCCTTGCTGGCACCACAACCAGGCCTGTTCATTAGCATCACACAACCTGTTAGCTGTAGCTTCATAATACACTAACCTATTCAGAGTGTTCATTGTTTAAATCACAATTGCAGAGATCTAATTGATACATACACCTGGGAAATTAAAATGATGATCCTCGGAGACAGCTCTGTTGCGAAATTAATGTAATAATTAAAGAAAAAATTTTAAAAATTATCTTCTTGCTGGTATATGTGAAGACTTTTAAAGACTCCACATTCAGATTTTAGAAGAACAGTAACAGTTCTCAAAAAGAATATCAAAATGATGTACTTCCATCTATTTAGCCATATGAAAAGGAAAATGTTTAGGGTTTTAAGAGTATAAAGACTTTAAATTATTATGGTGAAAAAAATAAACAATTATTTATTTTCCCCTACAGAGGTAATATGTACTTGTGATATACTAAGACGCATTAAAAATTTGGGGCCAGCCCCGTGGTGTAGTAGTTAAGTTCAGAGTGCTTTGCTTCAGTGGCCTGGGTTTGTGGGTTTGGATCCCAGGCAGGGACCTACACCACTCACCAGCCAGGCTATGGTGGCAACCCACATATAAAGCAGAGGAAGATTGGCACAGATGTTAGCTCAGGGCTAATCTTCCTCAAGCAACAAACAAAGAGGAAGATTGGCAATAGATGTTAGATCTAATCTTCCTCAGCACAAAAAAAAAAAAAAAATTTTAAAAATTAACAAAGGAGGTCCAGGGATTGCTCACACACTCTTTTGAGAAGCTGAAAAATTACAGCATGTTAAGTTGCAGTAAAATCAAAATAAAATTTAAAAAATTGTATATAGTGTATAAAATGTTTGGATAAAATTTAGCATTAATTGTAACAAGTATATTTCATTGAAGGCATTACTAGAGTCCTCATTTGTCATAATAAATTATAAACTTGGAAGTGTAACCTTTTTTCCCTCCCTTGAAAATATCAGTTTGCCAATATTTGAAAAGATTCTGAATAGTATTATCACTTGTAAGTTGCCTTGGAAAGCTGACAATTACTCAAGGTGCCTCTTTCTAAGAAAAGCAAATAAAGAAATATTCTCAGATTCAGAAAAAGACTTGAAAAGTACTTATTCCTCAATCTGTTATTAGTAGTTTACCATGTAACAAGTCAGAAAGTCCAAGTCCTATTTCTCTCACACATTTTTAAATAAGGCTATTTTAAATGGTAAATTAATTCAATAAATATGCAACTTTTAAAAAGATAATTCTGGTTCTCACACAATATGTAAATCATTTTGGGCTTCCTTGTTTAGAAACAAAATGAAAGTGGTAATAGTAGATAATAAAAACTCCCTGGGGCATAATTTTCGAAATGACACAAGCATAATTCATAAGCTCATTATTTTCATATAGTTTTCATGAAGCTTGTCTTTATAAAATAAAAATAAACAACACATACATGGCTCAACACACCCAATGCCTCACCTATATAAATCATATTTTAAAAGTTTATTTCAAGAATTCATTTCAGAAGTGAAATCCCATGTGGTAAGAAACCAAAGAAACTTTAAACAGACACCAAGGGAACACACGGTTCAACAGGCCTGATTCCCGCTCGCCATGGTGTTCTTTGTTTTACGGCACAAATGAGAAGTAGAGTTTGGCCAGGAAAATGGAAAGGTTTTTTAACTGTAAGGCAGTGATCATGCATGCCCAGAAATGTACATTCGAAAATAAAATTATTCTGAAAGAGATCAACGTCTAGTGAGACTGACATAAGCAATTTTAATGTAGTAATTTGTCATAATTTGGCCTGAAAAATTTAAATCATGCAATACAATGTTACATTGTTTAAAAGGTAAGGAAAGAAGCAGGAATTTTGTAAAAATGCTAATCCTTAAATAATAGTACTTGTTTACCAATCTGACAAAATTTACGTCAATTCAAGTGACTCCTTCGACTATATCTTAAATGAAATAACGTAGTTTCTCTTTAACTTCAAGTTCTCACAAATGCCCAAATTAATCATCATGACAGCTAAATTAACTGCTGAATATGTGGGAAGTATTTTATTAAGTGATTTCTATACGCTACTCCACAATTTCTTATCCCAAATCCTTGAAGCCAGATACTTTGAGGATTTTAGACAGATAACTCAGTGCATACCCTATATCTTACGTCATGCCCCACCCGGGGTTGAGCAGCGCCTCAGATGCAACCACTCTCATAATTCACGGTAAAATATGAAAAGTCACAATAAGTGAGGTCAGCAAAGACTTAAAAGAGTCTCAAGTCAGTTTAGGTAAGGTTTTTTGCTAAAGGAATTTTGGAGCTCACTTAAGAAAACCTGTTGATGTGGAGAGCTTTGTGGATTTTGTAATTGTGAGTAAGTGATTGTGGACCTGGGTTTTCTCATTAACTCTTAACCACACACCTATGAAAGAGGTAATGTGATTACCACTTTACATACAAGGAAACTGAGGTTTAATACTGATGAATATCTCACCCAAAGTTATACGGCTAGCACCATAAATGCAGAGCATTAATTTCAACCCAAGCCTTCTGTCTACATCAGCTAGAATTACTCAGGAAATTGCCCACAATAGGCCTGACAGTCTCACAGATGCCACGGAATCTTTACTCCAGATTTTGTATCGCCTTTTTCATTTAAAACAATTTCTCATTTTAAAAGGTTGAATTAGAAGTTTCTCTTTACTGAAATCCCTGAAACTACATAGCTAAGTAGTGTTTCCTAAGGATCATAGTCAAGTGAGAATGAGAGTATACTTTAAAATTCATATTGGTTTCTTTAAATTTTAACTTGAAAAATTTAACTAAACTTACTATAACAAGGAGATTTTAAGTAAGGTGGGAAAATATAAATTTCATGGATAAATAAACTTTTAAATTTTTATTTCCGCATATTTAAGACAGCTGCCTTCAGGATCCAAACGATGAAGCTGCTTAATGGATAAAATATTTGACAAGAGGACTCTTGGGATAGTTGAGCAAATAGACCGAAGTCATAAAAATATGTCATAAATCGTAGAAATGAATGCTCATTTAAGAATTCTTAATTTATAGAAAAAAATCCCTTATTAGAAGGAACAATTTTCATACTACTGATTGAAGATAGTAACTGTTACCTTTTGAAAAATGTTTTCTTTTAAGTTATGCCTTTTTATTATGGTAAAATACACATAACATAAAATTTACCATTTTAACCATTTTTTGATGTCCAGTTCAGAGACATTAAGTACATTCGCACTGTTGTGCAACCAGCTCCATCATCCATCTCCAGAACTTTTTCATCTTCACAAACTGAAACTCTGTATCCACTAAACACTAACTCCCCATTCTCCCTCCCACCCAGTACCCGGCAACTACCATTCTCTCTTCTGTCTCTATGAATTGTCTTCTCTAGATACATCATATAAGTGGAATCATACAATATTTGTTGTTTTGTGACTGGCTTATTTCAATTAGCATAATGTCTTCAAGGTTCATCCATGTTGTAGCATGTGTCAGAATTTGATTCCTTTTTAAGACTGAATAATATTCCACTGTATTTAAATACAACATTTTATGTATCCATTCATCCATCGATATTCATTTGGGATGTTTGAACATTTTGGCTTTTGTGAACAATGCTGCTATTAACATTAAGGTACAAATATCTATTCAAATCTCTGCTTTCAATCCCTTTGGGTATATACTCAGAAGTAAAATTGGTAGATAATATATATGGTAATTCTATGTTTAATTTTTTGAGGAAGCACCATACTGTTTTCCTTAGTGAGCATACCATTTTATATTCCTACCAGAAATGCATGTGTTCCAATTTCTTCATATCCTCACCAACATGATTTAGAAAATGTTTGATTTTTATAATTTCACATTATCCAGGGATCCCAAACTATTTACAACTATTAAATCATTACTAATCACAGAGAAGTATTTTAATTTTCTCTTCACCTTCTTATACATTGTTCTATTCATCATTTTTTATTTCTAGTGTATTGCACAGTGTCTATTACATTAAGGTAATTGTAGCAGCTCCTTAAAATTTGAATGAATAAATGAACCTCCTTCGAGACTGTATATATTACATGGACAGGCCTAAGTAATTTACCCAGATTCCCAGAACATGATTATTTCACAGGATTTGAGATGGATACATAGCAAACTTTGGAGTCTCTAGTGTTTATGAGCTTGTGCTAATGGTCACAGAGGAGGAAAGAACACCTAAACCAAAGTTATTCAGGCCAGATGGCTTTCTTAAGCTACCTCCCGGTACCTGCACAAATAATTTTTAAGGCCATAAAGCATTATAGAGAGCCCAGCCTACCTTCTTCAGACTAGCCTTATCTGAGTAAACAGCTATACTTCAGACTTGTAGGCTTCTTCAACACTGCTCATGGAAATGCCAGCTAGAAACTTTAAATTTTTTAATCGTTAAGGATGAAGGACTAGCAGCACCCAACTCATATTTTCTTAAATCAAAAACATGAAATATTGACTGATCTTCTGGTCCAAGAGACTCCAGAGACAGCCAACAACCAATCAGAATTCATTGAATGCCAGTCTGATCTGTGTCCCTAGCATGGAGTCAGGTCAGCAAAGGAAGAAGAAATGTTAGTTGACATCAGGAACACAGCCAAATAGTAATTCATGTAGTTAAACTATTTGCAGACAGGTTAAGGTGACAGGTGACTGGAACTGAAGAATTTCTAGCAAAACAAAAAATTTATTGAAGATCTTCAGTGCTCTGGACTCTCCTTGTTTAAAAATTTATAAAAGGTCATGGTGGCTGGTGATTATAGAACATTAATTCTACCTCGGAAAGTGCTGGTGGCCTCACTTTAAAGAAGGTCCCCTTGTTGCAGATACATAAAATAGGATGGACCTATTTAACTCCACTCCACCTGGGGAGAGTAACCTACCAGAGATCCTCAGTGACAAAGCAACCAATCACATTAAGGGTCATAAGGGAAAAGGAATGTGTAGACAAAGGGGAAAAGTCTATTATGTAAACTGTTATCCCAATAATAAAGACTGTCCTGTAGTCTTTCCTAGCATTTGGTTCTGAATTACCTTTGGAGAAAAGTTTCATCTTTTTCACCTGAAAATGTCTGTGAAATTTTTCAGAAAGTTGAAATGGAAAAACTATAAAGACTACTGGTTATTTTTGTTTACAGTATGAATAAATTTCAGTATTACTTAATAAGAAAGTTGTAGGAAGTAAAGTTAGAAATGCTCCCTCTATTGTAGAGTTATGATGAGTCTTAGATAAGTTAAAATTTTCAACGAGTTTGGAGCATTGTCTGGCTTAAACTCGTTTTTCCAAATACAATAACAGTGCTAATGAGGTTAACTGGCTAGCAACTTTGCAATACTTATTGGTCAAAAAGAGTTTGCTGCAGTTAGAAGCAATCAGATTCAAAACTGATGATGAATTACTAATATTCTCTTCCTAAAGAGAATACCACATTCACTCTGTAGGAAAGTCTGGAAGGAAATAATTTTACTAAAGACAATTAACGGGTGGTAACTAATTAGTACCACACATCTAATTAATTAGCATTCTACATACCCATAATTAGAAAGTGTTAAATATGTTCTGCACCAGAGTGATTTTATAAACCCGGCCCGAGGAATCAGTCAGACAGTAGGGTAGAATTTGTTTCTGAGTTTGAAAGTAGCACTTGTTAAATATGTTTCCAGGAAGAATTTGTAAGAATGTCAATTCCACTGAATTCAAGTTGAAGGAAAACCAACAGAAATTCAGATGCACACACATTACATTCTCTCAGATAGTCAATTAGATATTGAGGAAGTTCATTGAAAATCTAATTCTCCAAGCTTTCCTTCTTTTATAACTTACCCTGATATTTAACTACCCTTTATTTGTTATTATTTTCCCTCTTTCCTATGAATATATTAGCAGGCAACCATAACTATGCTAAATTATCTTTAAAAACACATAAAAATCAGCGGAGCATGCTGTTTTCCTCTTTACACTACACGAAATCAGCTCTAAACATATTAGAATATTTTAACAGATTTCAGAGGTGTTTATTTTAGCCCTGATTCTAACCCAGCTTAGGCTGATCAAACTGGTTGAGTGGAGCCTGTGCTTGTCTGTGTGGTATTCTGGACTGACTGTCATAATAAGCTGCACCCAGGATGAATTTAATTTTTTCCACTTTTGATTTAACCAACAAACATTTTCAGAAGTGACGAGAAAAGTATGACTCAACTAGCTAAACTTAGATTTTTATCTCTAATGTTCTTACAATAATATTGCTTTATTCAGAAGATAACTATATCAAAACATTTTCTTCATTTAAAAAAGGGACATTGGGGTTACTGAAGCACATACTGTATTTTAAAATTCACCTAAAGGGAATTAGTTTTCTTATCCATCCTTCGTCTTATCCTCTCTGACACTCTGCTGGACCAATCCATAGTATCGCCTAAGGAGTTTTCCTCCCTATATTTTTGGTTTGCCAAAAATTCTGAAAGCAGTGCTTTACTGATATTCTTTAGAATATCAATCCTTGGAGTACTGCCTCTTCTGTGGAACTATGTATACCATACCTTACCATCATAGATCCTGACACTGTTATCTTTTTGCTTTGTTCATACTTATGTGTGAGTGTGTGTGCATATGTGTGTGTATGAGAGAGAAAGTGAGAGATCAAGAAGAGGAAAATCATGGGGGACAGACCCTCCCTTACTCATCCTGCATTCTGAGCAGTGATAGCAACACTTAAGAAATCTCTGTCAAACGAATACTAATTTGGTTACAAAGCTAGAACTGTAGTACAAATTGTATTTGAAATGTGATAAACCTACTTAAATAAATACTTTATTCTACTTCTATTCTTTTAAATGGGTGTTTGATTTTACTTAAAATGGTGCTAACTTTTATCAGTGATGCTAATTTTCACTGATTTTATCAAAAGTGCATATTTATAGTTTCTACATTCATTCAGTCAATATTTATTGAAAACCTGCTACATGCCATACATATAATAGGCATTGAAGGTGTTTTGATGCTGAAATACTTAAACATATGTATTAAGTTCATTTTAACGATACCATACAGATCAATGTAAGGAGGCAACATTTAAAAAGGCTGCTTTCACTATAGGCCAGATCTCTGACAGAAATCTGCTTCTGAAACATGGAGTGGGCGTATTTTTTTTAACCAAAATGAATGATTAGTTGAGTAAAATATCAGTTGGACGTATTCATTTTATCTAGACTAATTTCTGGTAAACTTTTTTACCAATCAGTTAGTATATTAATAGTATTATATTAATAACAATAAAGCAGTAAAACACTATAATTTTATATAAATTATTTCATATGAAATATTTTATTTCATTACATAAATTATTTCATTCATGATTAATATAAATAATTTTATAGAAATTATTAATTGAGCATCTCGTGTACACTGGCCACAGAGGATACAAAAGTGAACAAAAGAGTCAGGAATCTCTGTTCTTAAGGAGCTTACGCCTAGGGAGATAGACTGAAAATAAAGATAAGTGTGTGCATTATATAGCGTTATAGTAATATGTATTAAAGAGAAAAAATAATGAGAGAAGAGAGATATGGGTTGAAATTTTAGATAGGGTGGCACACGGAAGGTTTCACTGGGAAAGTGGCTTTTGAGTAAAAACCTAAAGCAAGAGAAGGAATTAACTTTGCAGGTATGAGAGGGAAGCACAATCCAGGCCGAGGGAACAGTAAGTGAAGACCTCCAGGCAGAAACATGGGGGCTTGTTCAAGAACCAGTGAGGGAGTTGAGTGAAGGAGGGGGTGAGTAACAGGAGATGAGTTCAAGGACATAATGGAGACCAGGTCATGTAAGAACTTTGAGACCGTTATGAAGATTTTGGCTTTTCCTGTGCATGAGATGGAAGGCATTGAGAAAGTTGTGAAAAGAGGAATGTCATGGTCCACATAACTTTTTAATGCTCCACTCCATAACTTTGGAAAATATGATAGTATTGTGCATATTTTAACATCTAGACCACAGGCAAACCTGTGTGAACACCCATGAAAACAACAATCTAGTAGTTAAAGCAAGTTTGAAAACCCTGCTAAAATCTCTGATCCCAAACACATGCTGTTGATTCAATTCAATCTCTGTCCACTTCATACCTGTTTGGAAGAAGATAATAAATCACTAATCAACTACTTAGACATTTCTGAACTTTATATGTCACTCACATTGCAGAAAGATATCAAAATTTTGGGGGCCAGCACTGTGGCACAGTACTTAAGTTTGCATGTTCTGCTTCGTTG